>NW_020455532.1:4058026-4118880 GCF_003342845.1 Nothoprocta perdicaria
ACATTAAGACACACACACTCCATACTTGTGCAACTCAACCATATTCAATACATTGCCTTTCTCCTCACTTACCAAAAAAAAAAAAAAAAAAGCATCCCCCAAACATTTCTGATCATATAAAGCTTTACAGAAAGGTTTCTTAAAATGTTACTGTCTTATATAGCTCATTGTTATTATGTATTCTTCTCAACATCAGAGGAAGCTGAACTTATTCTATATTTAAGGAGGTGCTTTGTTTCTCTCCAATGAGAGATTACATTCCTTATCCCACTACAGTTTTCCCCATTTATAAATTTGGTGTTTACACCAATCCTCCCCCAGGCTTAAAAAAAATAAGGGTTGGCACTAAATTAAAGTTTTTGGCTCCTGTAACTAAAATTAAGGCTCACAATGCATATTATTTCCATTATTTGTGTCCCATTTTTTCTTACCTATTGAAAACACCAGCCCTTAACCTACAGRCACTGGATACATTCTTAAATCATAGAGGGCTATTTTGGCTCACGTTCTCCTACCGTTCTGTGAGGTTCAGAAGACAACTTTCCAAGCCTGMAAACAGCATTTTTTTTTAAAGCTACCACAGCTGTAATTTTCAGATGATTTAATGTCTTTAGAAAAAAAAAAAATCACTAGTAATCCTGAATCAAGAGAGATTGGGACATTAACTTCATCAGATCCTTACTCTTTATGTATGTGAAAATAGGCTAGGTGATTGATTTTAATTTGGAAGTTTAGCCACAAAAGCAATGAAAACTTCACAATTCTGAACGGTTGCAGTTCTTAATAGTAAAAAGGCATGTGACACCTGAAGCAAATCTAGCTGCACAGACATCGCTGACCACACCCTAACTTTAATTTAAACTGGACCTCTTCCCAAAAGAGAAACTTAACACAGTTTCTTGAATGGAGGGAAGCTAGTGTGAAAGGCAGAGGCAAGTATTTTGCTGTTGTTGTTGTTGTTTGTTTTCCTTATAAAGTCACTGCATTAAGATCCAGATCAGTTTAGGGGTGTAAATGAAGGGAGAATAAGGGTGTTTGAGTAATATAGGCTAACACTGTTCTAGATGTGTTATTACAGCTGTAATTTCTGACTCTGTACAAATTGTACATGTAGGTTTAGACACATGAAAAAGTAACACACTCACAGAGACATAAAACACCTAAGTATAAAATATAAAGCAGTGTAGTAGTTACTAAAATTACATGCTCTCTTATTGCTACAGTGATTTTTGCTCTTTTTCTTTTTACTGTACCACATGTTGTTCTAAGCATATAATTTGCATAAATTATTCAAGTTTAAGAAAAATCCACACATCTTCACTTTAAGCTACTTATATAGTTAATATAAAACAAAAAGGTTCTAAAGTATCTCTTTATTAAAAGAGAAATAAAAATGTCACTTGAAACTGGAATTCAGTGGCCAAATGCAAGGGCAGTGCACACCTTGTCACTCGGGTAGTATTATGCCCACGCGGTGTAAGTGGAGGTTGGTGGGGTATTCGGCCCAGTCTAGAGATGSTCACCAGACCTGCATGATGCCCTACGTGTCCGTTATTGTTCTGTTTGTCTTTAGCAAAAAGGACTATGAATGACCAAAGACTAACATTTATAATTTGTAGCAAAATTTGGTTTATGTAGAAACAAGCCATGTTTTGCATTTGGATAGAGATTTAAATGAATTAAAGCTAAAAATTAAAAAGCATGATGCTGCAACATCTGGTCACTTGTTGAAGACCTCACTTTTAAAGTGGTTAAGTTTGCACAATTTGTACTTTTTTTTCTTTTTTTTTTCCTTTTTTCTTTTTTTTTTTTTTTTTACTAAACAGTATTTTTCCTTCTTTATAAACCAGAAAAACTAAACTACAGATAAATTTTCCCTACCTTGAGCTAGTGCTGCAGATAGGGTTGACAAAGCTGTACAGCGCAATCAAACATACTTACATCTTAGCTCATTGTACAGGTACAGCCATAATCAAGGCACAAAGATCTTCTACAAGTTATTTTTTTCAATAAAGTTGTACAAAATAATACATTTTACAGTCTGTACAAGAATAATAATCCAGCAGTAAAATAAAAAATGAGGGGAGGGAAGAAGAAAAAGAAGGGAAAGACTGTGAGGACTACAGTCCAGATAATGATTTTTATAGCAGACGGGATCATCAGTGGACAAACTGAAAACAGTGTGTGGTTAACTCTTTCTGCAATCACAGGCTATACGCAGTTCAATTCATAAATGTCCGTGGTTGTCTTAAGACCACCAAGACTGGATTTAAAAATACCCTTCTGAAAGGTAGCAGTTGGTTTTTGCACTGTCTAGGTCTGTTGTAGAATTGTCAGTATTTCCGTTCAAAGCCACATTACAGTCAGAGAACCAAACTCAATTGTCTGTCTTCAAACTTGGTCTGTGACTTGGCACCTTCTTTTGTCTGATGCAGTGAATGGTACAAAGTAGAGATCACGGGTTATATGATTATGCCCACAACAGTGCTAGATTACCTAAAGTTTTTTCTCCCCAATTTTTGTTTATGCTTTAAATTTTTATCCCCAATTCTTTCAGGTGTTCCACATTCAGGGCTTCTAATTAATTAAGTTTTTAAATTTCTTTTTGCCTTTTTTTTTTTTTTTTTTTTTTTTTTTTTTTTTTTTTTTTTTTTTTTTTTTTTTTTTTTTTTTTGGTTAATAACAGTGTTAGGGAATCCTCATGAAAATGGCCTTTAAGTGTTAGGGGCCATCTCAAACTGTCCGAGGGGAACAGAAGCAAGCTTAGAAGTGCTGCTATTGTCCAGCAAGGAGAAGAAGTTGAGGGGTGCAAATCAATGGGAGATTCAAACAGTTCTCTTCCACCCTATGTGGGCAAGGGTGTTTTTTTTTCTTTCTTTCTTTTCTTTTTTTCTTTTTTTTTTTTTTTTTTTAATAAGGATAAGGAGTCCAAAACACAGAAAAAAGTGCTCTCCATCACAACAACTCGTATTGGCGAAGGTGCATGCGCTGAATAATGTCCCGACAGTCATTGAAAACCCTCCGGATGTTCTCTGTATCCACTGCACATGTGAAGTGGGGATAGCAATAGTGCCTTCCGTCTCCACTTGCTGTGCTGATTCTCTGTTAAAGTAAGAGAGAGACTGTGTTAAAATAAAACTGACTGAGGAAAACAGCAACTACCACACAACTTTATGACACCTCAGGTGAATGACAATTAGATATGTATGTGTGAGCTTTGTTTTYGGAAGGGGCAACTACATGTCAAAAATGCTCATTACTTCGCAAGAGTCTCTCACCTGAATCAATAAAATTAAGAGAATTACGTGGAGAGGAGGTCACCAAGTTCTGGAAAATTACAGAGTTGAAAGAGAATCATGGAAGTGCTATTATTTATATGCAGCTATGGGAAATTTGTGCACACATCTATCTAGTAGTCAATTTATCCATATAGAAAGTGTGACTCTGCTCACTGCAAAAACTTTTTTGGCCTGTTTTATAGTTAACAAAATTCCTCCCTCAAAATTTTCTTTTGTTCCAATGTAAACCAGTCCCCAATTTGATTGTCACACTATTACAACCTATATCTGTTATAGCTTCAGCTGACCAATAATGGTAAACACATTATATGAACAGCACATTAATATTTACCAAATACCACATCTTTTAATTAATCTTTAATTATCTTTGTAATTGATGTAT
This sequence comes from Nothoprocta perdicaria, assembly GCF_003342845.1. Taxonomy (NCBI): domain Eukaryota; kingdom Metazoa; phylum Chordata; class Aves; order Tinamiformes; family Tinamidae; genus Nothoprocta; species Nothoprocta perdicaria. The sequence goes on from NW_020455532.1 coordinate 4,061,708, forward strand.
GGAATAAAATCTGACCCCCATTAGTAACAGCAGGACTTCGTTCACTATTCCCTGTTTGAGGTTTATGAACCCTCACCAATTCTTTTCTTACTGACTCAACAAATACAGAGTAGCTAACAAACAGCTGCAAAGCTTTTAAGCCTAGTTTAGTGTTTTGTGCAGTGCAGACACTAAATGGAAGCAACCTAAGAAGTAACAGCAGTTTTCATAACATTAGGAGATGCTTAGGGTTATGTTTGARAAAAATCACATATGAAATACTGAAGGAAAGGAAATACTTACAAGAAACTCATCTCTAATAAAATACTTGGCCCTTGTAACTCTGGGATCCTCACCAGGCTCTGGTGTTGCTGATTAATGATAAAATGAATATCTCATTAAAACAGATGTTTCATGGTGATAGCTCCTAAAAATGTTTCTGCTCACATGCGATAGAAGCACACTATAGAAGCACCCTGCAACACTGACTACGAGATACAGCAAATCGTAACYGATTACAGAAAGCAGCAAGATTAGAGGAGAACAAAAGGATATTACAGTGCCCATAACACCAGACCTTTGTTGGATTAGAAAAATGCCTACAAATATGGCTATCCACAGGCAAGACCAGAGGACATCTTTGTGACTAGTGGGTGTCACACTGCCATTACTTGGGAACAGTACTAGTGAGATTCAAGATAAACTATCACAATAAATGAGCCTATGTAGTACAGTTCTGTGAGACTGACACTTCATTACAGACTCCTATTTAAATTATCACTTTGTTGCAACCACCTGTGACATATGCTAACAAAATCAACCTTGAATCTCATCTCTCAAAGATCACTGCTGCATCTCTGCAATAGCACTGGCATGGGCTGTATGTAGTCTGCTAGCACAGTAATAGGATCTTGGCATGATGAAATCATTAATATATTCAATGTACAAAAGACAGATTTTTCTCATGATAAAATAAACAATAGTTAACAGGACAGTTTTGCTGAAAGGCACTTAAAATTATTACTACTCAGTTCTATCTTAACTGAAATTGCTRAAGATATTACAAATGTGATTAACGAGAAAATGGTAAAACTGCTGAAAGAACTTATAAACAACACCTTACCATCATCTGGTGTAGTGTAGCGAGCAAATTCTGGAAAGTAGTCTTCGATTTTAGATTTCCCTGCCAAAACTTTCTCTGCTAGCAAATCTTGTTTATTCAGGAAAAGAATTACTGAAATGGTCCGTAGCCACCTATAGAAAATTGAGGCCAAACACTGTGAGAAGACATATCTAGGATTAAATTGTAAAAAGAAACATAATCCAGTACTGAAAACAGCATATTCACATCACACACTAACAAATTCGAACAGTTCCTCTCCTACTCAAATTTACTACTATATCATTGCCTTGTTACTGTATCAAGGATGAGGCAATTAACTGATTTGTAACTCTCCAGAATTTTCTTTCATCAGACGATTTTATTATATGTTAATGTTACAGGTGGGCAGCTGTGGAAAAAATGCTATCTGTGACTGTGTTGTGAGAAGCAAAGAAAATAGATTACTCTGTAACAAGGCTTTACTATATACTACTACATATATAATTTACTAGTAATTTAGATATGAACAATGAAACTTGAATTCACAGACCTGTTGTTCCAGATACTCTTGAAGAGGTTTAGTGCTTCTTGAAGCCTATTGGTCTGGTTATCCTCTCTTATGACCATGTTGTAGCTACTGCTGGCCACCACAAATATGATAGCAGTCACATCTAAATCAAGAAACACCTATCAGTTAGTACCAAATTTCACTCCAGAAGAACTATCCAAGAATCCCAGAGTTCAACAAAGCTGCCACACATTTAGCTTCACTGGGAGAACAGTCTGGGATGCTACTACTTCCTGCTTATACACAAGATATAAAGGGAGTGGAGAAGTCATTAAAGACAGAAAAGAGGCCAGAGAACACAGCTGATCCAATGACAGTAGCTATAGAAGGGAAAGGAATAAAAGGCAGAGAAAGAAATCAAAGAAAACAAACAAGAGGTTTTAGAAGTGTCAAGGAGTTTAAAATACAGCACTGGCAGAATCAAGACGACACACAGTGGTCTGTAATGGAGTGTCCAGGACAACAGCACTTTTGATTCATATTGACAGTAATATTAAAATTAGCAGATCATGGGGATTTATGTCTAATTGCCCTATTCCTCCTAGTATGTGCTCCACCTCTCACAGGCCCCTGTCTTTCAGGGAGATATTTACAGGGTCACAGGCACTGGGATGCTGGGATTCTGTGCTGCTCCAGAGCCCTCAACACTGACTTCTGAACTCCTCTGCTACAGACATCAACAGCACGAGAAGTGAGTCAGATCAGGAGGTAACAGGAAGAGGAGGGAGCAGAGTGAAATCAAATAAATCTGCTGTTAGTAGTGCAGAAGAAAATACTGCAGAACAGTTCCACATATGTCTGAAGTGCTCAGATGATGCTTTGCAACAGGAACTGTAGCAAAAAATGAGAWTTCAAGTTGCATTCTATTTTTTCTATAGGATCTCATAAATTATTTAAGAAAAACAGAATTTTGCATAGTTTCCTAACTATTTTGCACATATCCAATAAAAAAAGAAAATGTAAAACATGTTAATTAGCCCTAGCTTTATGTAGCTTTATGAATACTTTCATGGTAAAAGATTTCATGCACCACTTTGCAGAGTTAAAGGGCAAACTGTATATCTCTAAGGAAGGTAGATGCAACACTGCAGAATACAAACAAAACTAGTTTAAAACACATGGGGAGTTAGTAGCATAATCATCTAAACTAAACAGCCTCTAACCTCTCTGTGAACATTCCAGATCTTACAAAACACATTCTGAGCTTTCTATCTCACTCACATTTAGTTAGGTGCCACATCAGCGATTAGCAATCTAAAAAAATGAGCTTACATGCAGGTAGTTAGTGTTTTTGTACAACTGTATGTTTTCAGGAAGGACATTCCCCTGAATGCTATTTCTGAAAAAATGATATAAATATGCACGACACTCCAGAAAGGTGTAGATTTATATACTTCAGTGTAAAATCTTTTTACAAGAGCATTTAGGAGCTACATATACAATACTGTAGTGTATCATATGCTATAGACCAGGCTTTACGTGAAAGGACTGATGTTTCCTACCATCTCACACTAAATTGATGGGTTGGTGCTATTTGGAAAGAAGTACCCATGAGATAGCAATGTGGCTGCAATTATACATAATAATATGACATTCTTATTTTACACTACACAACAGTAGCTATAGTGTCATTATAGATATTATGTATGCACAAATTATATATATTATGTATGCACAGATACATGTATATCTTCACCTGGAAGAATGTAACCTGGAAATCAACATTTACATAGCTGGCCAATAATGTGTGTGCACACAAACACTCACACACAAAACCTAAATGAAAGGAGGAAGTTTCAGCAGATGTAAAACTGTTAATTCATCAGACTCAATTTCCTTTCTCTGTACATTCTCCCTAAGGATGCTCTGTGCAGTAACAGAAATTTGCATGTTAAGAAAGCTTCCAGCTAGTGTAACTGGTCAGAGAATCCCTCAAGCTACATGAAAAAGTAAATGGTTTTTGCATGGTAAGAGAATTAAAAGTGGACATTAAAAGTTTGCAGAGAACTATGCAGAAATAAACATAAATTCTGATCTTACCATTAAAACACTGGATCCATTTTCGGCGTTCATCTCGTTGCCCTCCAACATCAAACATACTAAGAAAAAAAATCACAAATCTGAGATTGCATTTTTTTTTAAACAAATACAACATCACAACATATCATCAGAAGTTTTAGGACTTCTGTGTCCTAGAAGCTAAAAAGATAAAACAGTAAGAAATTCCGGTGCAGGCATGATATACTGTCGCTTTGCCTCTATAAACTAGGAAGACCATGAGGAAAAGGTCCCACAACAAGTCATTTATTGAAATGGCTACCACAGCTGTAATGTCAACAAGATCAGTCGAAAATTCAGCAATGTATAGTCAGTCAGATTAAGTGATTTTTGTAAACTGGAACACTACAGATAGCACGTGTTCTCCATTCCTCTGATAATGTAAAAAGGTTTTGGTCAAATATTTCCCTATGTAAACTAGTAGTGAATCAAATACTCTGGAAATGCATTAGCAAGAACAGATTAACATATTTCTTTGCCATCAGAATTAAAAATACAGGCCATTTTGTATGTTTTAGAGCATGCTTGCTAAATTCAAAGCTCAGAAAATATTTGTGTTCTACTAAATGTCAGTTTTAGAAATACAAAAGAAATCTTAAGAATTACAGGGTAGTCTCTCTTCCAGCTTGTTTCCTTTTTTGTCCTGGCATTTTTTCTGTGTTATACAGGTTCAGAATATATATATGTAGAATACATATATATGTATGTGTGTGTTTTAAGAAAAGGAGTATACTTACTGAAAATTTACTTTGTCCACCTGAAACTTGGTTTCAAAAATTCCTGATGTCAAAACTCTGCATCTGAGTAGATCCTAAGCATAAAAGAAGTGTCACAAGGTTTGCAGAAATATGTGTGCTCCACTTAAAAGCACAATTATTTTCATAAGCAAGTTGTTAAGGGCCAAGCTTGAAAGAGAAGGGACCATCTGTGGGCCACTTATACAAAAGTTTAGGAAGGTTCAGGATGACCCTGGGACATTAGAAATCTGCAGACACAGCTTTCACTGAGACTGAGGAGCACAACTGGATCTTTAACATACACCAGCCAGTACCCAACCTCTTCGGAGCTGCAAACAATTGAAAAGGTTACCAATCTGTCACAAAATCCTACCACAACCCAATGGTATTGGCTGCTGTAAAGCAGTGACAGTCGTTTAAAATGCCTACCTGTTAATTAATAGAGAAGAAACTAATTTGTACAGGTAAGTAATTTGTACMCTGTAAGTATGACCTTTTACAAAATACCTCTTTGAATTCAACTGAAGAGTTTGTAATTTAGGACTCAAAAGTTTCAGTGTTGCTCACAATGGATTCAAATAGCAGCTAAACTGTAATATTTGCAACACCGACACAAGAACATGTAAATGGCATAGGCTGTAAAAAAAATATGTACAATATAAGCTCTGTTCTTATTACATAGGTATCAAACTGGTTAGTCAAAGTCAAAACCACACAAAATCCAAAGGTTATACAACACTGTTAAATCATTAAACAAAATGGCTATATTTTAACATCAGTTTTCTGATAGTAAACTATTGYTGTCTAACTATTTAATCCTCTTATATTGAAATACAGATAAAACATAGTCTTAATGTGATCTACTCGTTTGAAATAGTTTTAAATTTCAAATGCCCCAATAATCAGAAATACATTTGGAAGACTGGATTCTCTTTAGCTCAGCATCTCTAGAAATCAGTAAAAGCATAAGGAAAAAGAAAAATGTTCAACCAGCTCAAGCAAAAAAAGAATGTTTACAGTGGTAAGAAAAAGACTAATTTATATGAAATTCAGATATTAAAATGTGCATGCTTTATTTATTCTCAAAGGTCTTAACAAAGATATAAGCTTTTCTGAGTGTTTGGTTAAAATGTGTTTTTGGTTAAAATGTTATTTGGTTATTTATTCCATGGAAGCATGCTACATATTGCATACTTCTTAACTGGACTAACTGAGCAGAAGATTAGCAATACATGTGTAGTTTTGGATTAGCATTTTGGATTTAAGAAAATTCTCAAATTATCAGTAACAAAATGGAGATTACATTTCCTACTGTTATTCTTATAAAACTAAAATTCTTCTGACATCCTTCTAGAAAACTTTTGACAGAGCCATCTTTAAAATATCCTCTTCTGTTAAACCTTGTGGAGTCACTTAACTAACAGTTGAAATTTACAGAATTCCACAGAGGTCAAAATTTGCTTTCTGCAAATGAGGCTTAGATAACACTAAGGAAAAATTAATATTCAGATAACTATCATTTGCATTCAAAAAAGCCTATTTTTATGTATGCTATTTAGTGAGTTGAGAAGCTGTTCTCCCCTGAAGGTAAACAGAGTCTTGCCCTTTTCCYTGCTGATCAAAGACGGACATTTCTGCTCCTTGAGCTCTTACTCTGGAGTTTGCAGTCCCCTAACACAACCAGATCCGTGTGCTTTGAGCACAGTGTTTAGTTACTGCTAACAGTGACTACATTGGTCCCGACTGCATTTGTAAAGGATGCTTAAGTTAAAGTCTTTAATGACAAYTGCCTTTAATTACAAGGCTCACTATACTTGAGAAGAATCTGGCCTGCAGAAAGAGAGGTACTGACAGACTTGCACCTGCTCAATTGCTATTTGTTAGTCCTCTTATTCATCAGAAAGTGTATGTGAAAAGGGGTGCAGTTATTTTTGTGAATAATGTATCTTCCTGCTTTTTAGAAATCTGGCTTAGTGGGACTCAGAAAATGCCAAACAACTTCACATTAAAGGAAAGAAATAACAGTTATTCGGCAAGATGGACAAGGATTTAGAAATCAATCATTCAGATTAATATTTGATGTGTACTGTTGCAGAAATCTGACAAGTCTTAAATTTGCACAGAGTTTAGTTTCATAGCACATTGTCACTTGGGTTGAAATCATGCTTGCACAAGTAAAAGTTAATTTTTCCTGGCATAACTACATACAGTACATGATAATAAACTATGGTCAGAAACAGCAATTGCAAAGCCAAGACAGAGGGTACAGAAAAGTTGTGTGATTTCTTAATGAAGCTCTACTTACCTGGTCAGACGGTGTATACTCATTTTGTTTGACTATGTCAATCTTGTCTAGGAAACTGGGAAGAGGAAAGAAAAAACAGTTTTTACTTTTCAAATCAGACAAGCTATCTAAAGCTTGATTAACTGACAAGTTTAGTTTAGTAACTGACAGGTTTCCAGAGAGTGGTGGGGACACTGTAATACATTCAGCTCCACAAAATGCTAAATACACTGAAGTTATTTAACATATGTACTCTAGCACTAATTTAAAACCGGCATTGCTGGCGCTTCCTAGCAGCAGCCAGCAGAGGGCAAATTCACCGGCTTATCGACCAAGGCTGCTCATCCCATTGCAAGACCCTCCTCCTCCCCCGTTAACAGACATGCAAGTCAAACTTGGATAATATTTTCATATAACTGCTAACAGTAAAACAGTGGCTCAAACTGCCCGCATGTAATTTCCCTGAAAATAAGATGAATATTTTTTCAAACATATCTTTTCTATAGTTAAAACTTAGTTAAAGATGGTACTTTGGGGTCTTTACCATGTTTTTAGCAATTAGCTGTATTCTTCTGATTACCTATGATCTTATTTTAAAGAACAACAACAACAACAAAATCCCCCCACGGAACCGATCTGTTGAATCTGTTCTCACACTGCGCTACAACGAAACTCAACGACGGGGCAGAACAGGGTTCCGGAATCCGGATTCTCTGCAGGATGCAGAGCCCCCAGTCAAGCTGTTCTGATCCAGGCATGCTGCACGGTGCCCCYGTGCTCAGACACCTTCCATTTTAGCGTTATTAGGAGACTTGGCAACGCTTCTGCAGTCTGCTCTGCTGGTAACATTAATGATTAATCACAGCCCTAACACCAATATACTTTAAGAGTCCTTTCAAATTCCTCAGCCTGAATTCTTTTCTTCATAAAGCAGGAATCAATGAAAAGATGAATTTTCCCTTCCCATCTCTATACATGAATAGGTTTGTTATTTGTTTCATACTTGCACAATTTCTAATACATTAAAATGTATCTTAATGAACATGCTAATAAAAAAATACAACAAAGCCTAAAGATCAATTTCCATCAAGAAAGGTGACATGGAGACAGATGCACAATGACAGATATAAAAGACAAATCGATGACAAAGTTTGTACTGCAATTAGCACACTAGATTTTTCTCATCATCTCTTCCAAGCTAAGTAATACTTTTTTTCTAATCAGAAGGAAAAAAAGCTGAGCTTTTTGTTCAGTACAGAGGATACTAAATGTGTACGACAACCATGAACCGCAACTAGAACAGTTTCTTCCAAATTCCAAATACTTGTTCTAAAGTATTCTCTCTTAAAATCACAGTTTAAGAATCGTGTGGTGATAAAATACATTTCACAAGCTGGAGGACGCTTGAAAGATGTTCAAAACGTAACATGTTCATAAAGATTCAAAGGTGATTACTATAATGTCCCTGCCTTTCTGTATTGCATTTTTCTAAGCATAACATTTTACGCAAGGTTCCATGAGAGGCGGATTTTTGTTTCTGTTTTTTTTCTTGTTGTGTTTTTAAACACTCCACTAATCAGCTTAATGGATTTTGGAAACTGACAATTAGAAAATAACAACAAGATATTGCTAAAACCTGGAACTGAAAGTACAAGCCTCTTACTGTTGTTTATGCAGACTATTTTTAGGCCTATGATTTCCTTGAAAAACATCAGCCACATAGGAGAAGCAGTACTGTACTTGAGATGAATTCAAATAGCAACATTCATGCCAGGTAAAACAAGCTCGGACGGCATAAACATGACTTCTTCCCCCCCAAACAAGTCCTAGCGTTCAGGACCATCTGCTGCTCCAACAACACCAGCTCAGGAAGAGCCTCTCACTGCAGGAGAGTTCGAACCTGCGCTGCTTCCACTTGCACGTCAGGCAGAGGGAGCAAAGCAAAAGGCTGCAGGAGGATTTCCTCCTGTGCCCACCCCTCGTCATAAAATCTGCTCTTGCTACTTTAAAAAGCATTAGGGACTAAATAAAGCAATTATACTTTTTGCACCGACACAGGGAAAGGGGTTCATTCCTCCAGTTCATCATCTTCAAAATTACTTTTGTTTGGAAGGAAAAAACAGCAAAAACGCCTAACCTGGTGCATCTAAAATAAAGTGCAATAGTGGGAAGGAAGGAGAATTCAGAAAAGATGAATACAGTATTTTCAGAGATTTATAAATCTCTGACCATCAGTCACCAATGAAATCTTTTTAAGTATATGATTTATCAAGTTAATGAAACTGATAATCAAATTAAATCAGAATAAAGGCAAATTGAAAATAAACACAAATTCATCATCAGAAATTTTCATTTTCAGTTATGTTCTACCCAAAATGTAAGTATCACTTTGCCTGCTGAATTCACTGGTGTTACAGACTGTGCTAGGTCTCTTGGAGATATGCCCACCTATGTCAGCAATGAATTTCATAGGAGAAAGAAAAGTCACCTTGGTGAAATAATTCAAATAAAACCATCAAATCACAAAAACAAATTTTATATTGAGAATAAGCCTTGCAACAAGTTACAAAGTCAGTCAACTTCTGCTGTAAATTTTTCCCAGAGATTATATGAGAAAGCTATTTTCCAGAAAGCAAAACATTCATCCAGCATCACTGCCAATCCCCACATAGGGCCAGATTCTGGACATGACTAAATAACAGGAACAGTTATTGCTCTGCAAAATACTGTCATCAAGTCAAAAGCACTTTTGCCTGTGTTATAAAAAAAAACAAAAAAGGACACTGCTAGGATGCATGTTAAAATGAAAAAGGTTTTAGATCATTTGTAGTCAGCTAAATTTGAAAAGCAGTATCCCTAGAACAGCAGCAGATGCATCCTTGAGATACTAAAATAAAAGAAGCTATGAGTAAAAAAWTAAGATCTGAAATAAAATGGGCTTTATTTTCAGGGCTCCTTCTTCAACGCAGGGAAGGAAAAAAAAACGTGAAATGTTTTGAAAACATGCACAAAAGCTCTCAACTATTCCCGCTAGGATAAATCATTAAGTCATACACATACCCCCATCTTTCCCAATTTTTAACAAGCCTTCTACTGTATCTCTCTTTTTCAGATCAAGATATACGCAAATTACCAATTCTTTCTGGAGTTTCAGAGAGAATTTAATTCCTGCACTGATAAATTCCTATACAGGGGGAGTTCAGTGAATCGACAGCGATGCTCCAAGATTTCTACAGTCTCCACTCGTTTCTTTCTAACTGAAATGGAACAGATAAACCTCCACCAAACAACAAAACTTAATTTTGAGCAGAACAGGACATCACCACATGACCAGAAAATGCCTATGTTGCCATTACTATTTTCCCTGCTAAAGAGATGGGGTAATTCGCTAGTCTTTTTAACTGTAATTGTGATTTGATTAAATGGCTGACAGGCAGTAAAAATTTTCATCTCGCTTCAGAGCAACTTTGAGTTTGAACGTGGGGTAACACTGGAAAGGTTTCTTCAAACAGACAACATATCTATACTATCAGATCTTGTTTTTTTCTGTCAAGCCATAACCTGAAATATATGCAAAAAAGCTCTCACGTGACATATAAGACCTCACCATTAGTATCAATAAGACATTACATATCAAGCAATTATTTTTTTCAGCCCTAATCATAAATAAAATAGTCAATGAAGATTTCCCTCACCAGCAGTGCTTGAACTCTGTACTGGTAGTTTCTGCCCTCCAAAAGCCTCCAGGTATTTTACAGACAGTAAATCACGCTCCCAGCTCCTGCCTCTCTTCATTCACACTGCATTTCCTGCCTCTACCATCACATCCTGAAGTGCACACCTCACTTTAACCCTATTTTAAAAGTAGGAAAATCAAGGCACACAAGGAGTAAATTAGTTGCCCCATGTCCCTTGAGTCAGTGAGAATGGAATTTTCACTTCCTCTGAGTCATGGGCTGTATCAAGATAGTGCTAAGAATTCAGCACGCTGTATTTACACTGATCACCTTTAAAGCAGTCCTCACAATTCAAGTTACTACATCTGAAAATTAATGCATTATTCATTTACCGATCTTCCTAGAGAACAAACTGTACAAATGTCTGGCAGATTTATTTATTTATACATGATTGGGACTACAAAACTGGGCTCAAGGCTCCCTAAAGTGTTTGTAAGCTGAAATTTAACCCAGCATTAATATTGTTTATAAACAAGAATGCAATTCTTTTATTTCTCAGAACAGAACATCCTTTACTTCTACTTTACTCCCTTTTTCTGTCTGTRCCATAATCTTTAACGTTACTCAGAAACAGCTCTCTAAAAGGCAAAACAGCTAACTATTTGCTAAATTGTTTCTTCAGCTACTTTATTTCTATAATATATTGTAACAAAAACTACAAAGTCAGAGGTATAGCACAGAAACAAAACAGTCTCTTTAAAAGGGCATTCCAGCTGAGAAATACACCATCCACGTCCTGTAACTTGAATGCAATTAAAAAGAAAAATCCCCCCAAAACCCTACATCAAAATAATTATAAAAAACCAAAACAGAAGTGTTTTCCAAACCCTGAAAAGTCAGGTCGGTTATAGCGTGTCCAAAGCCATGGCTTCCCATGCAGGTCAATACGCTGACAACAAACMCAGGGCGCAGGGTTTATTTTCAGCTGCGAGCGTGCACGTACACGTCGACCGTCCCTCAATTCTGCCCGTTTCTGCTATTGGGAGCAAGCGGCAGACGGAGACGAGAGAGAATCCTTCTCCCTATGCCGCTGATAAAGATTTCTCTTGCTTTTCAATGAGCTTATTTTGTAAGAGAAGCAGAAAAGCAGGAGAAGTTACAGGAACGATGCAGACAAAATAAGCAAACATTCGATCTGCTAGTATTTATGGCATGCTGCAAACGAGGCAGTATGTGAATCCAAGCTTGTCATGTGTTTTCTCAAAATGCAGTAAAAAAWAAAAAAAAAAAGGTAGGGAGAGCTTTTGATTTGCTTTAAAAGCTATGATTATATTTTCTATCATTTACAAAGCTGTTTGTTGTTAAGATGGTGACAGATGACATGCTACAAATGCTAATGGATAATTTAAAAATATTCAGAAAAACATTTTGTTTTCTTTAAATAAAACAAGATAAAGCAAAAAAATTGAAAGCTTTGCACTTATTTTTATTACTCCACAAAGAAAATTGTAATAGAAAATACGTATAGAGAAAGGTACATACAGCCAGCATGTAACAAATATTCTTGGTGTGAGTATRAGCAGCGTGTTTGCACATAAAAACACCTTGCCTATGTTGCTCCTGTAATGAAATCCTGCATGTCAGTTCTCAGACATAAAAGAACACCATTCAAAAATGGAGTTAAGCTGAAAATGAACTTTAACAAGTTATATAAGACTCAGAGAGAAATTAAGGGAAAGACCACTATTTTGAAAACGTCCCCAAGAAGYTGGAAATATTTCTTAATTTCCAGTTTTGAGTCAAATGGCTACTACGATTTCCTTCTAGAGAAAAAAAATCACACAAAAGGAGATTTTTAAAAAACTAAAGCTCAGGATTTAATTATGTGATATATACTCATTGATACTCTACCTAAAGTGACTATGAGAGCGGTCTCAGCGTTAATTGTGGGAGAACCTCGGAACATTCCTGCCACTTGGAGGCGGAGGGGCACCATTGCTCTAATTTTGAAGCAAATAATGAGAAAGCTGAAAAGTATGACTCCATATATTTGGAATCATCTTGTGGTAATCAAGGTTACAGTTCCTTATATGGTGTGGAGTACATGAAGCACACATTAAAAAAAAATAGAATATTAAAACTATGGGGTATAAAGAACTGCAGCTCCTACAAAAACCCCTGAACGCGCCCAACCAAACTCCCAGAAAAGCCCCTTTCTTTTTGTGCTGCCGTGAAATACAAACCTGGCCTGAAAAAACAGGACTGGCTCCGCACGTTGTTGCCTAAACTGCATAATTAAAAAGCGCAACCCTCCAGGAGGCCACGAGACCCGAACGAATTTCAAGCAAAGACAACGGACCGTAACGCAGCCTTTCAAAACCCTGCCAGCGACCAAAAAGAGCAAACAGGGAAAAAGTGGGAGAAAAGCGGGGGRAAAAAAAWTTAAAAAGGAGAAAAATCTATTTAAAGAAATCATATTTGTGTTTGAGAATCTGTCTCTTTTTTTCTCTCTGCCTATCTAAAGTTAGTCTGGCTTAGAGGATGCACTAACTTTCCCAATCAGTTTTACATTACAGCACAAGTCCAGAAATAGCTCCCAGCCGCCTTGGCCTCTAGCACGGTTGCCATGACAATGGAACCACAGCTCTATAAATAGCTCCTCAGCACCAAATCTTGTGAGACACATCTGGAATGGGGCCAGCCCAGCCCCAGCTTGACAAATAAAAATAGGCACAGGCTGTTTCAAAGGCTGGAAAGGTACAATGCATCTCYGCCCGGGCACAGAAACGAGCGGCGGGCACAGGAACAAGCCTGCTTGCTCCTTAGTACGAGATTTATTTGATAGTAACACAGGAAAGGAGAAAAGTTACTGTACGGCGCGCTAAACGTTCAGTCCTTCTCTAACGCCTATTTTTCATTTTTTCCCCGTTCTCTGCGGCAAAAGCGTACCGCTTTGGAAACTCTAACAATACAGTGTCTTGCCCACGGGACCATTAAAATCAGGCAAAAGAAAAGAAAAACGATCTTCAGAATTCCCCTTCTAACTATTTCTGTGGATTTTTGGCTTCGACCAAGTGCTTAAGCCAGCCCATGCGACGCCCCGACCAGCTCCGGACAGGGCTGCAGCTCCTGCTGAAATCACCGAGAGGCTCCCAAGGGCCTGGCAGGACCTGCCCCCTGTGCCAGCTCCGGCCTCGCCGTGAGCCCCCTCGGACCATCCCAGTCTCACCAACAGCCCCCCTCAGCTGCCCTGGCCTCGCCACAAGTCCCCTCAGGCCACCCTGGCCTTGCCAATAGCCCCTTTGGATGCCCTGGCCTCACCAATAGCCCCTTGGGCTACCTCAGCCTCACCAATAGCTCCCTCAGACGCCCYGGCCTTGCCATGAGCCCCCTTGGGCCACCCCGGCCTCGGAGCGTGGGCTGCACACGYGGCTCGCAGCAGCCTCGAACGGGGMGCCTTCAGAGACAAGAGGCAGAGCTGGGCAGCTGCGTAACCCAGCCCACCGCACAGGCGCTGCCCTGCAGAACTGCCTYGCAGGCAGGCATTTGCTTGCACTCCATGGGTGAGAAAGTGTCTTATTTTTAGCATGGGCTCTTGATCAACCCATTCAATTACATCCAAATTGTATGTGTGGGAACAGAATGTTATGTCAAAAATGTTATTCATGATTTTTGTCAATATTACCCAACAGTAGGCATTGGTATAATCCAGAGAATCAGTATTTTCAGCAGCATACGAAAGCCCTGGTTCTGGAACAAGCCTGAAGTTCTAAGACTTGCCTGTTTCACATATCCTCGAAGGAGTAGCTGATGCGATATAACACGACCAACACAGCTCTCAAAATACAAAATCTTTGTAGCTTTATCAGAAACCAATAGTGACTACAGATGGCAATCAAACTACTGCAACTATAATAAGCATTTAAGCCACAGCAAAATATCTTCCGTATGCCACAGACACCAGCATGCACGTTCAATGCAAACTGCTCCATCAGCCCACAGGATTCCTTTAGGTCCCTACATGGGTATTTTCATTTCTAAAGATTGTAGAGTAAGCTCCATCCAGGCTTAAATCTATATGGAAACTTCCCATCCCTTCCCCCTTCCTTTCACCACGTACTGTTTTGCTCACTGGCCCTTGAAACAATGTGTATTTCAGAAAGCAGCAATTTTCAAAGAAATCTTTTGGAAAGCATGCTTTATAACGTGTAATATAACATAATTCGGATTTGTTTTTGTAAAAGTACTTCAAGTTAGTTTAAGAGCCCATAACCAGCTGCAAGCTTTGATTCAGCTATACTAATTTTTTTTTTTTTTAGTATTAAAAAATATTTCTTTCTTTCCAAGAAATAAATTAGAAGCTAGCGTGCTCTCTCTCCTAGAAGGCACAAGCGTTTTGGGTCTGCACAGGGGAAACACGAGCAGGACCCCTCACCCGCCAGGCCGCGGGGATCCTTCCCGCTCCAYGAGCGGTTCTGGAAAGGGGCCTCCACAGCAGAGCATCTGCAACTCCTTTTTGCTTTCCACTAACCGGGGGCACACTTTTACCCAAGTTCTATAGCCATTTGTCTACAGCTAGGCTTGATCCCTAGGCTTTGCACGCCACTTTCCCACCTGCCCATAAACTAAACCAGCCCCAAACACTTCAGGCTTTTCCAGCTGCCTTCACTCATACCTTCCAAGCTTGTAAAATGGTATTTTCTCACTCTCACGACTACCAAAACAGAGTGATTAAAAACAACTTACTACTGTATGCCTGGGAGGCTTGCTCTGCCACACAAGCCCGTATATGTCCAACAACTCTGGAGCAGCCCCTCAGCCCGCCCCACAAAATTACCTCACCCAGTCGATAGGAAGCTTGGGCTGCTCCAAGGCCAAGGTTGGGTTCTGAAACGGGAGGTAACAGTATGAATGAGATCACCATGTCGTGATCTGATTCCAGGGAAAGCCTGAGGCGGGAACACCGTGTTAGCGAGCGCAGAGGAACATGGCGCAATCCCCATTTAACTTTTTGTTTCTTTACCTTTTTGAACAGGCAGCAAAAGAAGAATAAAAACACGGAAGAAAAAAACCAAAGCAAGACATAATTACCATTCACATAATAGAGTTTTTCATTTAACTTTCCTTCCTGCTCTTTTCTCCAATTTTTCTGTCTGAATCTTGGTTGGCTGAACCAGTAAGAGCCTCATCTCTAACTCATGATCCTGTTCCTTGGAAACCACTATCAAGAGCATATTCCCTTAGATATGGGCACACCATATCCCTTCTCCTCCACGATTTAAATATTTGCTTGTCTTCATATTTTCTTATGCCTGTTGTTTAAAATACAAAAAGAGTTGAATTAATCAGAAGTCAAAATATCGCCCATCTTTAAACAACGTGTGTGCTGTTGGCAGCAGAGTGACTGCAGAATGGTGCGTCCAGGCCGGGGAAGCCCTGGGACTATAACCCAGCTGAGAAGGGTGGGAGCGGGGAGTCAAGAAGAGCGAACGTGAGCGCATCCATCCACGGGAATGCCGGCGCGTCCGTCCGCGCGCTCAGGCTGCCAGCCTCGCAAAGCTGCTTCCGTGACCCACCTAAAGCGGCTTCTGCCTTTCCTGCTGCTTTGTGTGGTTTTAACCTTCTCTGTCTCTGTGATCTGGAAGAATCCAGCTCCTGTGTATGGCATCAAGGTTTGTATTTTGTATAGCTGTTTCACTGAGAGTTATGCACACCGAAACTAGGATTTGTAGTTTTATGCCAGGAATGAAAAGCTAAAGGTTGGTACTTAAATTTTAAGAAAATAATTAATTCTGTTTCCATGATCTTTATTACCTATAAAGCCGCCAAACTGAGATGACAAGAAAACAAGTATGGCTGATCACACAGCTCTGTAAGATGATACAGTGAATTTGTCCTCCTACAACACCAAACCCCTTCCAGTGTCTGTATTCTTTTATGCAAAAGCGGTCACAGACTGCATCACTTCCAGGCTCTGTGGGGGCTGAACAGAGAYGGTAACTTTAAATTTTAATGATTTTTCAAAACCTATTTAACTGAAGCTGGTACAGCCTCCAATGGATCTTCCTACATGTGTTTGAAATGGTTTTTGCTACTATACCCTAAGGAGACAGCTTAGGCAAAATCACTTAGGCAAAAATCAATATGGGTAATTTTAGCAGAATTAAAGAGTATCTCTACAGAATGTAAACTTGTTTGAAAAAAAAAAAATATTCCAGCTTAAATAAATGTTTAGCTTCAAGTTYGTATCTCATTTTTAGTATAGAAACAATCTGTGTGTTCTTCCAAAAATCTACCTCCTACTGCAAGCTACCCTAGGCAATCAGAACAGGTGAGCCTAACGGGCGATATCCTTTCATTGTGTTCCAACAACRTATTTATACAAACTTTGTCATCGTGGTCTTTAGCTCCCTCCAGTGCTATCAAATCAGTAGAATTACACTGAGCTGATAAAGACTACTACCTGTTGCATCATATGACAGAATTAGTGATCGGAAAGGTTTTTTTKGGGAAAAAACAGGCGTAGGATTCTCAGAACAAACATATCCTAYAGAGAATATACTGACTTAACCTTTTACATTTTCACATCTATATTTAAAAATTCAAACTTGGTAAAAATACCAAAAATAGTATAGTCATTACTTTACAGAATGGGATACAGACAGAATCACCACTAAACGACTGGGTAAAAAAGCTGACCTCTGATGAAGCGCTAAAACTAGTTTTGCAAGCGAATGCAAAAAGAAGGTAAAGTGAGAGGAGCAGGGAAAGTGAAACAATGACTATGAGAAAAGGGATCAGAAGCACAAATAAACCCGTACTATGTGAAAGCTGCAAAATCCTTATGAGTATTAATTATTGGTATTTGTATCATCACTTTCACATGATAAAGAAGTAATAAAGGAATTCCTCATACTGTTTTTCCCTATCTGAAGAAACAGAGATAAACAAAGATGAATAAATCAAAGGTCCTTACATTTTTTCAATGTGTGTGTCTCATGTAAGAGAAGTAGGCAGAATTGAGGTAACAGACATACACCCTTTGTGAGTCCAAAATGATGAGTTCAACATGACTGCTACCTTTTTACCATGGTGATAGGGAGGATTTGAGTGTCTTATTTAAATATACTTGTACAAAAGTCTTCAGCAAAACAGTACAGATGTATTTAACATAAAGACTGTGAAGCCAACATTGGCATTTTCTCTACTTAAGCACCATTATGCTTAAGATATGCATTTGTTTTCAATTTTAGGATGCTACACATTTCTGCAAAAATGCAGTGATTTTGACCATTACCCTGCTCACAGGAAACTTGAGTAAAGTCCTAACTCTAATGCCAGTGTTACACGTGATCCCTGCTCCGGGCATGTCTGCCTGGAMTGGCAGCATCTCCGCTGAACCTGCCTGTCAATACCTGCTCCGGGCTGACAGCTTAAGCAATTCGCAGCAGCTCACATTTCAGTTTTGCTTTTCTCAGGAGCCCTTTCTTTCTTTTTTTTTTTGAACCATCATCTTTTCCAAACTTGGAAAAAACAACTCCAGGCCTCTGTAAACCGCAGCACACAAGCTGGCATCTAGTATTACAGCACCTGTAAAGAGCACACCTCTCCATTCTGAACTGAATTAGAATATAAAGTTACTCTTCTTTCTCCTTAAACATGTGCTCAATTGTGAAATTTAATACTAGATATACTTTTAAAAAATGACTTTAAAACAAACAATTGATATGGAACTACAATAGTAATTTTACACTGATTCTGAGGACTGCAGAGACAATAATWTTTGACTATTTTGTATGGCTATTGCAAACCAAACCAATTGCAAACACTGCCTGCAAATATCTATTTCAGTATTCCTTTGACATGTAATACAAYAAATAAGTCAAATTTAAGTGAAGTGTTTGTCTCTCCCTGGTACAATTACATTCAGGCAGATAAAACAGGCAAGAAATCAAGATTGAAGCCAAATTCAAAGGCAAACAATAAAGGTGAATATACTGCTACTGTAGGAAAGCTGTTCACAGCAAGTGACCACATTGCTGAAAGAGTGGCACAGCCTTCTCTTTCTCATTTCAATATCAAAGAGAAAGAACTGGCATTTGATTTCATGATTTTGCTCTTTGTTCAGATATTCAGATTCTTTGCTTTCTGGTCCTAAAAGGAAAATCTAATAGAGGACCCTCCACCTTCATTTACTTGAATGTTGTTTGTGGTAACAGCAATAAATAGACATTTACTATGGGCTATTTCCCCAAACTGCATTTGAAATATTTATTGTTTTAAGAATTTTCCAATTAAAATGGGACACCTCACAGAATGCTTTGGCTTTAAATACGCTTGCCTAGAGCATTAATTTAGCAAGCCACACGCCATGCCATGTCAGAATTATTCAAAAACTTTTTTGCCCTTCCCTCTCTCTATTCCACAGACCTACTCAACTTATCCCAAAGGAGGATTTTAATCATCACAAAAACATGAATTCCTTTAAATCTAATCTCCCAAACAAGAGACTGGCTATGAAAGACCTTAAAATGGTATTTAAACCTTTAATCAGCAAAAGGTCTGTAAGCCYGAGAGTAGGATACACTTCCTTTCTATTTGTTTTACAAAATGTATTTGAAGAGCTCACCATCATGACATGGGCTTTTTGAAGGCCACATGTTTTCAGGATTGAGCTAACACAGAATTTAGACTGCAGCATGTACAGGAAACATAAAATCCCTGACAAGGCACAACCATAGCCTGCTTCCTCCTCAGCCAAGAGTCACGTCTCTTGGTTTCGGCACCGAGAGGTTTCCTCTTGCAACGCACTGACTCACACCTGAGAAGTCAGACGCTGCAGAAATGGAGCAGAGATAGAGCTGGAGTAAGAACGCAGAGTGTGTGGGGGTGATGCCTGTGCATGTGTAAAAGAGAGAGTAGCAGGGCAAGTTCACAGGAAAAAGGAGGCGAGGGGAAATTTGAGAGGCCTTTGAGAGGCCTTGCTTATTCTCTAKCTAACTTAAGAGCACGTTGCAATGAGGAAGTGATAATGCAGCTGTTTCACGTAGAATTTGTTCTTTTAAATTAGCTTAGCTTTGATGAAGCTAGTTATTACAATTATATAAATGTTGTAATTACCTAAACAATTACTAAGTATGTTATTCATAGAACATAACTGTTTTCACACTGTAACTTAAAAAGACATTCACTCCAGAACGGATAGCTCTGTCTTGAAAGGTAACCTTGCATTGAGAATATCCAGTTCAGAGGGACCTAAAGATGACTAAAGCTTGGTCACATATAGGAGCCATCTCTGCAGCCTCAGCTAACACGCAAAATGGCATCGCTGCTTCTTCGAGGAATGGGGGAAGGAGGAAAAAGGAAAAAGGTTCTGGCCACGACGGCTATGCAGCAACTCAACATGGTGCTGCGAGGTCGACTATTCAGGAGGATGAAGCAAACAACGGGCGGTGCAAAATAATTTTGTCTTGGCAGGCATTAACCCTAGCACTGCAGTGATGCTGGTTTCTGTTGACATCACTATTTTATTACACTGAAAACTAGCAGTATCGCAAAGCTACGAGTAACAACTCGTTGCAGCACCACACACGAGCAGGCTTGATGCAACCCCGTATTTTTTTCTCCTCCATCGCAGATGGACAGCAGGGAATCTGGGAGGAATCAAAGCCTGACAGAAGAGCCCAGGGTATGTAGTCAAGTTCCAGCAAACTTCCAAACGCAGATTCCACAAGACAATGAAAAGCCCATGGATAGMGGCAGAGCGCACCCCTGACCAGCTCTCTGTCTGCAGAGGGCACTGTCTCATGGTTGCATTTGCAATAGATGAAACTCTAAGSCTAAATTATTTATTAACAGATTTAAAATTTCATCTCCTACATAAAAAGGCACATCTAAACTGTCTCAGGGGAAGAACTAAACAAAACCAGGCACTCAAAACCATGGGTAGTATTGCTGCAGTGGCAGAGACAGGAAGGGGACCATGAAGGTATTTGCTCTTCCCCAACTGTCATTCTCCCTCATCAACTAATATTAACTGCTGTGAACCCCGTTGGGACTTGGCTACCCTCAAAAAGCTGTGCTCAGTACCCAAGTCCATTATTTTCCACAAATATATTCYAGCAGGAATGCTCTTATCACATTGTGTTGCAAAGAAGCTCTTCTCCCATCCCCTCTGTGCCGACTCCCGCAGGTGCCGGTGGAGCAGCGGGAACACCGCGGCCAGGGCGGTTGGGAAAGCAGAGCACGGGGCAGCAACTGGCACCTCGCAGGCCTAGGATACCTGGAACTAAAAACTGTGCAATTTGGACGGCAAAACACAATTCCAGGATTTCCATTTGTTCTGCATTACTATAATTAGAGCTTCCGGATTATGGTTTACACTAAAAAGAACAGCCAGGACTCCAAGGTAGAAGAGACGGGAGCAGATGGGTCAGATAAGGAGAGMGCTAAACACTTCTGGGGAGGCGTGAGCGAGCTCCAGCACCACCTCCACTCTATCTGGTGCTCATACTACATGTGCTATGAACGTTAAGACCACACATGAAATACCATCACGCTGCAGTGTTTTGACTCCACTTCCTCTACTCAGCAGCAAATTATCACTACACCAAAAAACAAAAGCATGCCTAAGTGCAGAAACTGATAAACTGCACAGTAGTTAAGTAGTTAATAAATAATGTGCAGTTACTAAATAAAAGTTTTCTGTTCTTCTAAATTTTTTGCCCACGAGGTTTTTGCAGTGCCTTGGCCACACTCGCTGCCCTGCACTGCCCGCAGCGCCCAGCACTAGTGACAGGTGCCGGGCTCTCAATGGGACGAGGGCCTTTCCCTTGTCCCGTTCCACCCACATTTGGATCCTAAAGCTTTTAAAACCGCACTTCTTTGTAAAATGCACACGCACAGGAAGTCCAAGACTGCCAAAAAGCAGAAGAAAAAGATTAAAAAAGGTTTAAGCTGCTAGCTAGCCATGCCAGAATTATACACTACACCTAAATACAGGTTTTAAGGGAGCATCATTGGACTATTTTTCCAGATAAACAATTTAAAAAAAGAAAAAGGGGTATATGTCTTCCTTTGAACAAAAATACTCCATTTGAGAGACCTATGTTTCAATAACACATCTTACAATTTTCTGTTTCCTCATTTAAAGACAATAGAAAGAAAAAACAGGGCTGATACAATTTACATTCGKGTCACTGAGTTTCTTGATTGTGACTCCAAATACCAGGCCTATTAAACACACACAACACCACCCAAACCCCAAACCACACTGCTCTGCATTAGAGCTTCCTGCTGTTACCTACAACCACTTCTACTGGCGTAAGCAGCATGTATTTGCTGGAGGCATGACCAAAAAGTATTCCAAGGAAGAAAGAAGGCAATCCCCCATCTATTGTAACGATTGAAAAGTACAGCCTTCATAATGCAATATTGATTTTTGCCTATGCTTGCTCCCATACATTTATAGCTGAGCTGCAAGGCTAAATCCCACCCTGCAGAATAAGGATAACAAATGTATGCTTATTGTTATTATATAGCTTTTTAAAGCAGGTATTTGTTGAATTATGGCAAACGCTTCTTACAGTCTGATGAGCACTGATGAAAAGTGTACTGGGTGCGGCACTAATCTTTCATTTGTGAGATCTGTCTTCAGGGAAATCGGTTTCACATTCTTCATGGACACGTGACTTTATCAGAAAACCACAGCGAACAATTTTGGCATAATTAGCAGGACCTTCTTAAATACAGCCCGTAAAAAAAGCTCCAAGGGAAACAAACACATTTCACATCATTAGGGAAAATCAGAGCTGAAACGGAGGTACAGTACCAGTCACCACACAGCACAAATCCTACCTATTTTTAGCTCACATTTCCAATAAGAAAGCAGCTGGGAGTCTAATGAAAACACCTTGGTGACAAATTTAATGGACTGAATACTAAAGTTACTATTTTTAAATAAAGTTCCTAATTACCTTTCAAAACAAGAAGCAATTAAGCAGCAGTGGAGCTGCTGCCTAGCAAGAGCCTGGAAAGGCTTGGCTCCCATCAGATTGAAACTGGGAAATGGCTCAACACCTTGCTGATCCTAAACACAGGTAGGGAGCCAGGTTTTTTTTTTTTTCTTTTTTTTTTTTAAATTTTTTTTCCCTCTTTTTCACTTTGTGGAAGCGGCTCTGCTTTGGCCTGTCCGGTCCTGCCTTGCCCTGCGTTTCCCTCCCCGCTTCTCGACTGCATTAACAATCCCGCGCACTGCAGAGCAAAACCCAAATGCAGCCCGTTCCGGCTGAAGGGATCTTGGGATCAGCCTCTCTGATAGCAACACGTGAAGCTAAGGAGAGGCTCAGCCCTGCRGAGCAGTGGGGGACGCTGAACTACACCAGAGGCGATGGAGCAACATCCACGATCTCTCTTCTAAATATGCTCTGGGATAGCACAAAGCAATGACTGACATGGAGTAACTGCGATTTACTGAACCTGCCATGTAAATCACAGCAAAATGGGTTGTTAACTGACACGCTCTTCTCCAAAATAATCTCTAAACTGCTCTTTAAAGCCAGCCATTTTAATTATCATCTCCTTTGATGAAACAGTGTGATAATAATGAATATGTTATACTTGTAAACTCACGTAGGAACACTCCACATTTCATACATACCATGAGCCTAACTTCTGAAGCAAGTTTTCTGTTTTTAACAAGAGTGGTGGTGAATTAGAGATAGCACTGGAATATATTCAGACAATGTACTAAGAGGGAGAATTTTAATATTGAGACACATATGCTCTTAGAGTTTGATGTCTCCATTGGAATATATCATCTATGCTGGTAAAATAGGAGAGAGAATGATCTCTAAATGCATTTCAACCTCTTCTGCRAAAACATTCATTGTGTCAAGGTTATCCTGTAGTACTTTCTGGCATGACTTTTATGAAAGATTGCAAAATAGCATCCTTCACTCATTCAACTTCATTCAACACTTCACACTATCCAAAATCATCCAAGAGGTTTTGCAGCTATGAGTTTGTATGTCCTTTCCGAAGGAGAAATGCATTACATGAATCTACAAACAGGGACACTAAGTTGCATCCAAGTCTGATCCAGAGTCAGGAAAAGGCCAGAATTTATGCCTTACCTCTCTGCTCTTCACAGCAGAGAAGCTGCTCCACAGAGCTATGTAAAATATGTAACAAAACAACTGCAGACTCAATCCAACCAAGACTGGGTCACTGCTAAGACGCAATTTGATGAAAGAATATCCAAGAAATCACATTCACACTCTTCTGTAAGATCTCTGTGAAAAGTCTTGCCGGTCACAACACTGGAAGACACCAAACTTCTCCGAACTCTCCCTGATTTTATAACTCAAGTGTGTAACTCAATCCAACTGAGATGTCTTAACAGCAAATGGCAGAACATGCATTTTTGACACGTGGTCACCAGTGACTTCACAAGTCTTATCAATGCTAACAACACAAATTATTGCCGTTTGCAAGGATTCCAAGTGCACATAATAATGTTTTTATAAATATATGAAAATAATTTAGGCTTTTTTTTTTTTTTTCCAACAGCAAAACCACGTCTCCCTCCATACACCCATACAGCACTACCCAGAGGGCTGGGCTGGCTGTAGCTCCCAACAGGGACCCTCTCCTTAGCTAAACACCCTCCTATAGATCCAAGGCTCCTACCCTCCCCCAGCTGCAATGGCCTTGCTAAAAATAGCTCTTTGCTGCTTTTTACTGGGCCTTAGTTTACATAAGCACTTTGGGGGAAGGGGAACCTTGCAGAGTATCCAAGGTACTTAACAGCCTCCACAGAAAATTTACAGGGCAGCCAACACATTCCAAGTGCAAATTAGAGGCCCCATAGGTAAAACTCTCGCTTGCATAATGAACACAGGACAATTTAGCCTTATTTATATTCTTCTTGATGAATTAGTGTATCTTCATGCAAATATAATTATCACAGATTTACACTTAACTATAACAACCAACTTTAAAATTCTTCAGAAATAAAAAAGTATAAGGCAGGATAGTTGATTCAGAAAATCTGCTGATTTCTGACTTCCCAAATGATAAAATGAGTTGCACAAATCATGCTTAAAATTAGCTACCGATTATTAGTTAATTTCAGAATAATTTACTGCACAGGTAAATAATATTTCATACGATTTATAAAATTAAACTGATTAATATGCTTTATTTGCAGGACAGAGAATGCTGCACAGAGCATTACAGTAAATAATCTTCTACGCTATTTCAAGTGATAAACTTGGCCATCTAATATGATAAGCTCATTATATATTTTTTTCTTTATTTTTAGTCAACTTCCTTACCAAAAAAAAAAGAAAAAAAAAAGAAAAAAAAAAATTATGACCACGCTATCTGAGGCTGCCGTGAATTTCCCCCAAGCCAGCTCTGGCACACCTGGCTATGCAGGTAAGCACACGGCAGCAAGAAAACTAAATGCAAGCCCAGTGAAGGAGGCTGGATGTCTGTCTCTAACCAGGGAGCTCAGAGCAGAGGGAAGGCAAGGGGAGAAATGTGGGAATTTGTCACRGGGCAGGTAGAACCCCAGGTCAGTCCAGCTAGCAAACTAGGCTTGCCGACCCCCTTCCGCAACAGGGAAGACGACTCCCGCGACAGACAGGGAGCTATTTGCAGTGTTCCAGCCCCGGCAGGAACTGGGAGTCAAACCTGACACTTTCACAGCATCCTGGCACATGCAACGGCCTTATTTCACCCTTGTCTCAGAAACTGCCTATGTCTCCTATCATTTGATGCTTTCAATGCCTTTTTCTAAGCAAATCTCTAGTGAGGTTTCACAGTGTCTTTACAGGTCTTAGCTTGACAAAAGCTGCAACGCGATGGGAACGATTTCCCGCCGTGACACCCCGATGCCCACGGCTCTACCCGGAGCAGCGAGGCCGGGGACGCCCACGGCCGGTAGGAAACGCGGAGGCTGCAGCCCATGGAGCAGCTCTGCCACACGCCGAGTCGGCCCGGAGAGGCCTCCGCCTCTCACGGAGGGAAGGCAAAAACATGATGCAATCGATGCCACGCTCGTCCCCGTTTCCTCGAGCTTGTATTTACAGCTGGCACCGCGTTTTGCGCTTGCAGATCTTCCCCAGGCAGGATTCCTCATGGCTCCCTCATGGGGAAGTCCTCACTTGCGGTGCTCCTGCGCTGCACGGAGCTGCCCGCAGGCTCAAACCACCCYCCCGGGGCCGGGGCTCACGCCCCGCGGCTCCCGTCTGCACAAAGGGAGGCAGCAGAAGTGGGGAGCAAAGGGCGAGGGAAAAGGAATTCTCAGGACCTCACGCGAAGGCTGGCGGGCAGCAGTCGCTGGCTGCTTCACAGGAGCTGGGCTTCTTGCACTTCTATGGCAATCCAACACAACTACAGCATCCCCAAGAGGAAGGCTGCTGCGGATAATCTGGGATGGTGCTCTGTTTTTTAAAAAAGCAACTGGAATTTTATAGAGACACTGAGCACATTTTTCTAAGTTAAAGAATAAAACTTTAAAACATCCAAGTAGACCCTAAGTGAAAACCTGAAAGTTTACAGAAACACAACCACTACTTAAAAGTATATAACTTCTATAACACTATATACTTCTATAACTTCTATAACACTATAACACTTCTATAACACTATAACTTCTTATTCTAAACAACATATTTTAACACTCAGACTGACTACTACCTGCCTCCACAAAAGTCTGAGAATTAAAAACAATCCGCTATCTTACTAAGTAAGTCTAAAGTTCATGCACATTTTGGAAAACACAGATGACAGCAGAAGTTTTACTTGCAGCAGTTAAGAGTGATTTTTAGGGTGAATTTGTAGCATATCAAACATTTCTTACATAGTTTCTCTACTATAACAAAGTATATTCTGTGCCTAGTGAAAATGAATTTGATAATTAAGAAAATGAAGGGGGCAGGTGGGGAAATAAAAGTATAACTACCTGCAAGATCTCTGCAAGCCAGAGAATCGTGAGCTTCGACTGTCTGTGCRGCTCTGCCCGTTGCCTCACTTTCTCTACGTGCCAAGCCTTGTCAAACACCTGCTGTAGTTTGCAGTAAATACGCTAACCATGTATTTATTATCAGCTTTAAACCAGTGATGTAACACAGTGTTTACTACAGTGCCGAGCACACCCCACTCTACAAATCAGTGTCATTTTTTCAGTTCAGCAGAAACTCCACAAAATCAACACCGTTGATCTGAGTTTTGGAAACCTGTTGTTAATGAATGACACACAGCTCAACACACTGGGTGAAACTCCACCGACCTAAAGAGAGTTCCTATGAGGATCGATCCAAACCATTAAATCTCTTTTGCACTTTCCAGTTACAAAAGAAAAACAAAACTGTAGTAATGCAATTTTAGTAATGGAATCAATTACAAGCATATGTAATGACCTTGCATAACAGTGCAACATACTAATTTCATTAATAAATGATTACATGTCAAGACTATAACAACACTGACTGTTCATGATGCATTGAACATTTAGTTCAGGATCTTAAATGAATCCACAAATCTGGTTTATTAATAGATTATTTCTTTGAAAGTATTGTTCCTTTAAACTGCAAATTACTTACTAACTCTCCGAATTTGCAACCAACCTTACCCACCCCAMAAGGCACACAACAGAGTCTCACCCTCAAAACGCATCTATGAATTAAAGACCATATAAAAGTTATGTTGGATAGAAGTGGGGAAAAAAAAAAAAATCACCTTTCAAGGTGGAAAGGACTTAAGTGCTCTTCGTAACTAACCCCAGGTAAGTTCAGCCTTGGTCCACACGCACACCAATCCAGTTACCTGTGTGTTGGCCAGCCCCTTGCTGACATGTTCACTGGTTCTTATTCAATTGCCAGGCTGGCAGCTACTCACACAGTAAGAGACCAGTAGATTTTCATAACTCTTCCAAAAACCTTCCAGACACCTTCCAGGTGTTTTATTTTCAGGTTTGGGCACCTGAACATTGCACCACAGTCCACCCTTACTCTAAAAGGGATTAGGGATGATATATTTAATACACAGGCATGAGTGCTTGTTTGCATGCAGCTCTGCTAAGGAAATAAAGGAAAAAGCTTAGCATTTTCATGCCCATCACAAATGGAGATACTTTGGCTGAAGGGTCATCCCTAAAATTTAGGCAAGGAAAGGAAGTTGCAGCAGCAGCTAAGGAGCAAAAAGGAGCAGCACATTAATGCATGTGCAGAACAACAGAGAAACAGAGGTGGGGAACGTCAGATGGTGATGGGTGGCAGGTGGCAGAATGAGAGGAAACGGAGAGAGAAATCCGGTTCTGCAACGAATATTTAAACCTTTTTTGAAATAATTTACAATAATGTGGCATGCATCACACACAGTTTAAAAGACTGTGCCATAACTTCTTAAATTGTTCGCATGTTGGACTTATAAGGGTCTCTCTGCCATAATGTTCATCACCTCTAACTCTGAAGACTCAAACATACAAGTCATTTCAGGGCACCTCTGCTTTATCTTATTTCAAATAGGGATGTAATTTACTTTAGAGACAGAAAAGTATATCTGGGGTTGAGGGTAGGTTGAAATTACGAATTTATGATTAGCTGTGACAACAGTAGGAACATGTGTTGGATTCATAATCCATTTACTGGCTAAATTTAGGTAATCTGGTTTTCACAGCACTTGCCAGCAGGCACATCCCTGCTATCAGTGGTCAGCAAAAAAGGGCAGACACTAGAATTGCAATTCAGCCACATGCATTTGGACTCAGATCACAGTTTTGATGCTACCGGCTTCACTGAAACCATGCAAACACAGGTGCTAGTGTGTGTCCTGACATTTCCCAAAACCTCTTTCTGCAACTAACACCCTGTAGGGGTTGTGGAAAAATATAACTTTATAACTTGGTTTGAATTTTTTTTTTTTTTTTTTTTGGTTGAAACATAATCTTGTTTTGGACATGACCCTCTATTTCCTTGAAATAAAGAGGAGGAGGGACAAGAATTTAATTCAGTTATCTCCAAGTGCTCTGGAACAAAGGCAGACGGGCTTTTTGCTTGAAACAGTGGTTTAGAAATGAGCCATTTTGGGTCTAATCCTGAAGAATTTACTGAGATTCAGATTTAAGAATTCATGTAGCAGCAGGCAAGCCACAACTCTCCTATTTCAGTTTTAGATCAGGAGCAGGGGATAAGAATGTTATTTTTCCTCATGGAAATGTTTAACAAAATAATAGCTGATGTCCCCATGAAGCTCACATATGCTAGGAACATGAGCCAGAGAAATTCCTGTGCTGTTGAATGTGACTAAGCAGACATTGTTCATAGAGGTGGAAGAAGCAAGGGGAATCACTCAGTAAAAACTGCACTGGGGGGAAAGAAAATAAGAAGTAAAAATTAATAAAAACTATGGATAAGAAACTGAACAAAYAGTACAACTGATAAATCACTCTTCGGAAGGACAGACTTGCAGCAAACACACCTGACTGCAGGCTCCACAAAGGAAACTGCCACAAAGTGAAATCAACGTGGAAGAAAATCTTCAAGCGCTAAAATTGSAGCTCTAAAGCAACAACACACACCATAAACCTTAAAATAGAAGGAATTTACCCCTTCATAGCAAATAAGAAATTAGAAACAAGCGGTACATCTGCTGACTCTCTCGCAGTTCTGCGCAGCAGCCAGTGTCCAGCTGCACTCCCTGCATCTGTTCGATAAGCATTTAAAAATATTTAAAAACCCAGATTTCTCCTGAAACTCCTCCGGAGCAGCCTGGCCCTCGTTCAAGCCACCAGCGCAGCTCGGCGGGCGCTGAAGCTGCGGAACAGGAGCCGCGGCCGCTCCGGCTCTGCTCTCGCTGCCCGAAATGGCAGCGGCGGGAGAGGCGAGCGATGCTCGCGAGCCGGAAATAGCGTGAGAAGCGGCTCCGCGYGCCGCTGCCAGCCCTTCCTGAGCGCGCGGGGTGTGAAACGGGCTGCAAACACCGGCCTCGCATTATTTCCTTTTCCCCCTCCCCGGCCAAAACCAGGAAGTGTCAGCTACAAGCTATGCAGAGAAAGCACCGAGGGGGAAAAAAGGAAGAAGAAAGAGAAAAAAAAAAAAAAAAAGGTATGGGACTAACCCAAGGACTATGGAAATCAGAGCAATCACCTTCCCAGGCAACTCCAGGCTGTGGTCGAGGCTGCCAGGGCAGCGAGGAGGCCCCGTGATCTCCTGCCGCACTCGGCACATTTGCACAAGAGGAATCCTACTCATTCCAACTGCCCAGCCGGGGATTTGTGAGGCCAGAAGCACGCAGACCCTCAAGCAAAGATCATTTATCATCACTTGGGGGTTTCTGTATTCTGACCAGTTCAGGTCCTCCTATTTAATAGTAGCCAAAAGCCATCTCATACAATAGCTTCCGTAAAAACATCCGCCTCYGCGATTGAACGTGGAAATGTCAAGGGCAATGAAACCTGGTCTCCTCTCAACATCTTGCTCTCTCCTTGCAGCTAAAAATCACAGCACAACCTACGCCAGCCTCCCAGATCCTGCTCTTCCCAAAGCAGGATTGAAACCAGGCACTTAGCAGGTCTGGTCAAGAGAAGGGAAGCGGCCTCCTTTCCTTTCTCTGCCTCTCCGGCCCGTAAACGCACCCAGGCAGGAAGCGCAGCRACGCTCAGGACGAGCAGGGCCAGCCCGAGCTCCTCCAAAGGGATGATTCCCCACAGTGGGAGCCGAGGGTGAAGGACAGGCTACCAGAAAGGCTTTCCAGCAGCTGGAGTTACTGGCCAAGCCTACCACTTCATACCTCCAATCCAATGGAAAGACAAAATGGGACCTGTCTGTGGCACGTGGTGATGTCTTTTCTGAGCCAGCTCCACCAGGAATTGTGGAGGGATGCGGGAGGCGGATATGCATTAGTCGGCACCAAGCTTTGCAGTATTTAAGGTGCTGTTCAGGAGTCAGTGAAAATGACCCTTGCTGGATTCTCTTAATTCCCACATCCTAGTTATGGTAGTATATCACATCAGGATGAGAATTCATACCGAATCCCACTTCCCTGGGCAAGGTCAAACAGCAAGACAAAGGGACCTGTTTTGGTCAGAACTTATCCGGGAGAGATCTTGACTAGACAAGAACAATKTCTGTCCTAGCACAAGCTTCACCAGGGTGCAAAGTCTCCATTTGCCAGCAACTTTCTTTCCAAGAAGCTTCAACATCCTGAAGCTACATCATGTTTTAAAACCTCTGACTTGGAAAGACCCTTCCACTGGACTCCTAAAAGATTCCTACAGACGTCCCGTATTTGGGGTTGTGCACAACTGATTTGGGTGGTGCACAAGCAGGAATGCTTTAGTTTCGCTATTGACGTTTCTGAAAGCCAAAAGCCTCTCTGGAAAATAAACATTCTTGACTATGCCCTGGCAAAACAGACAAACCAACCCATACAGAATTGTTTTGAAGTGTCTGTCACAAGCTGTACTATACTTTGCAAAGGTTCCTATATACAACTACAGTTATACGCACTTGAAAACCTTCGGGTGATAATAATGAGCACCAAATTTCAAAGTTTCAAGCAAGTATTTTATCATTAAAAATCCTCTCCATTTGCATAGTCTGATCTCAAAGACAACACCAATGCACCACCCCAACCATCAGAAGGGACAGGAACCACAACTCCAAAGCTTCTTCCATTAGAAACCAATGCTATATCCTTTACATCCAATTTGAATAACTGCTAAAATTGCTAAGTATTTTTAGCAAGGACACAAAAATGATATCTTAGAATTTTCTAAATTCTATGAATCTTAGAATTTCTTTAATTTGTTGGCAACATACTTTTTATTTTTAGTCCCACAGGCTGCAATGTAAAAGGGAGCGTCTCACTACACAGAGCAGGATGGTAAAACCACCACAGAGGCCATTCCTCCACTCACCAGGTCAACGTCCAGCAGTCAGGGATGATCATTTTTAGCTCTCTTCTGTATATTCACAGTGAAACTATTTTTTCCTCATTCTATTAATTTTCTTCTTATTCTCTTAGCTTTACACTAAAAGAATTTATTGGATAGTGAACACAGAAGAGATTAGAATTTTGGAGTGGTTTTTACTTTGTAGCAGCTCAACTTGCTGAAATATCTGCACCAAACGGTCAAACATTAGTCACCTAATGGAAGAGACTTTGCTACAAATAAAACAAACGAACACTAAAAACAATGGCTTAACTTCAAAGAGCCTTCCATAGACCTGGAGCTGTGCAAGTCATAGTAAAATTATCTTCCTGGCCTCTTTTCAAGCAGAGCTAATTGCTGATTTTCCTTCAAGTCTACCTAAACCAAAAAAAAGAACCTTACAAATTTTATTTCGTCTCAAGTGCTTTCATTTCAAGAGAGTCAGTAGCAGACACACACATTCCACTTCTCCCTCCACACATGAAAGGAGAAGTCTCCATTTCCCTGACTGTTAAAACTTATTTTAGCTTCTCCAGTAGAAGTAGAATATAAATTATTAAAGAGCTGTTTAAGCCATTAATATTCCACATTTAAGTCTTGCAATTCTTGAGTATACATAGTGAAAACACCAGGAATCAACACAGGGAATCCTCACAATTATCACCAACACATGGCAATAATAAAATTCTGAACTATACTGTATTATTTCACACAATAAATAACTGCAAACATGCAGCAGTCTCTCTCATGACAATACTAATTATCACAGTAGTATAAATAGCAGACGGGAATGAATCACCCTCTGCGATGTGTGTGAAGGCACACAAGCAGCAGTCCTGGTGACTGATTACAGGTTTCTGGTTGCTGCCATCTCTTTGTTTTAAGATAAATAAACTGTGCTAAAAGCAAAAGCTACAAACACAGACCAGTTTCATGTTAACATACTTTCCCACCTATTAGCACTTGCTGCAGTATCCAAAGTTTACTGTCATTTGGAAAGGAAGTGTTCATAGGGAAGAACACCCAGACTTTGGAAGACTCAAGTTGTCGATTTTATTAAGCCCAGTCTGTGTTAAGACAACTTTAAAGCATCCACAAGATTTTCAACACAGACATTATTAAGTGAAAGCCACTTTTGCTAGTTTTCTGAACGACTCATTAAAAGAAATTCATACTACAGGATACAATCCTTCTCTCCAGAGTACAACAGAGGCCAGCACCAGGCAATCCAAAGCACCCCATTATTACTAACATCCAGCACAAGATCTGTTCGTAGCAGTCAGTGCAAAGCAGAACAGAAACTGTACTTACTACTGTGCGCAGTCAATCAGCTGGTACTCGTTAGACCTCTCGTAGCAGGCTTTCACACCCTCGTCTTGCCAAAGCGTTTTTGTATGTTCATAAAACTCCTGAAAAATAAAAAAATACAATCAGCAAAAAAAGGTTATGCAAGAAGGCACAAGGTGACATATGGTTACCACTGGAATAGATGATAACCTTTCCATATTGACAATTCTGCTGGTATTTTCATAAGCAATCCTGTCTGGTAATATTTCCTCTTTAATTCATGATTCCACTGGACACTAAGTTCATTTACCTGTCAAAATCTCTTCTTTTTTGGTAAGCAAATAAAATAAACTACTCATTATTTTATCCATAAGATATTGAGGCTCAGTACCTAATAAATTTAGAACTGCAGAGTGTCAAAACAACAAGGAGTGGTCATAAAAGATGATTCTCACCACAACTAAGAAAAACTAAACAACAGATTCAGGTCAAGATTTTCAAAAGTTTCCAAAAGCACCTACATATTGGCAAAAATTCTCAACAGGATCATACTGAATTCAGGTATCCGTTTCACACATAATCCCAAGAGTTCACAGAATTTTCTCTTTTGCAGTGTAACAACCCACTAATTTCAGAAGAAATACACTGATATGAAGTTAGATGGTGTTTTGATTACGCCAGCCTTAAACAAGATAAGATACACCAAGATAAGAAAGCACATAATCTAGTATGTGCAATACTTTGGTGTTACTGAACTTGGAAGACTAGTATAAAAACACAAGACTGCCATTATTTTCAGCATAATAAAGAGACATTTTGGCTCCTACATGGGTACATGTCATACATACATTTCTGGCAATCAATCTAAAAACTTTTGAGTAAACTTATCAGGAAGAACAGGAGCTTAGTAACCAAAGACCAATCCACAGACCACTGAGTGCACTAATTTTATCAGTGACCATGGGCTTTTTCTGGCTGTATCTCAAAGCTGTTCATGTGTTTTGGACTAATTGCTCTTGTTCTGATTAACAAAAGGCTCAGGTACCATATTCCAAAACTGACCTTTCAGTATGTAGGATGCCATATGATCTTTGAACAAGCTGTAACACATTTTTTTTGTTTTGCTTTGTCTTTTTTAAGATAAATATTTTACTGAAAAAACGCATTATTTTAAATAGCTGTATTACTGCCTCAAGGTCCCTTCAGCGATGCGGCTTAGGAATCCTTCTCTCTCTTGCGCTATCAGTGTCTCACATTCTTTTACTATCAGTGTGGTAAAAAGAAAAGGGTCACATGGAAATGTGACTTCCAAAGTTTCACTTGAGAATTTCTTAAAAATAAAAATTAAAAAATGTCATATTTTAAATGGCATCTTTAAAATACTTAATGGC
Organism: Nothoprocta perdicaria; assembly: GCF_003342845.1. Taxonomy (NCBI): domain Eukaryota; kingdom Metazoa; phylum Chordata; class Aves; order Tinamiformes; family Tinamidae; genus Nothoprocta; species Nothoprocta perdicaria. The sequence goes on from NW_020455532.1 coordinate 4,095,732, forward strand.
TTAAATGATCTTAAAATAAATCTATTGGATTTTCAGATCTCCACCTTTCCTTACAAGGYATAAAATGCACATGGAATTAAGTAAGCAATTGCAAATATTGAAAGATAGAAAGATATTAAGTGCAAATTTGATCTCATCTTTATTGCTGTTGAACAGTTGTGCATACACACAAATGCACATGACGATTTATGTCTATAAACACTTTCTTCAGTGGAATACCCCTTAAACTAAGGGAAGTTTAGATACAGTATTAGCTATATCTTCTCAGTATTTTCTATTTGTGTTGGTGTAAGTATCAAGAGCTTATATGATCATTTACTGTTAAAAGAAACAAAAGATAAACTGAAATCTTAATTTTAATGCTGGATTTTCTATCTGCCTCTTCTCGAGTCACACTCATTCAATGCTTTCATTTCTAAATTCTCCTTTTTTTTCCCCGAACTGGAAGACCAGTCAATTATGCTCAGTTTTCAACTACAATACAGGATAATGAGAAAAACATCTTTCCTAAATAAAAAGGAATAGAAAAAAAAAGAAAGCTAGGGAGACAGATTTCTCTGGAATCTCACTATATCTGAACCAACTCCATGTTTGTGTGGCTTTAGTTGTTCAAGAAAGTAGCAGGAGTTTACTAATATAGAACATCTTATGACTCACTCGAGTTACTACTATAAAGCTGGGAAGTTTTTTCAGTTAAAAAAAAAAAGATACAAAAATGGCAACAGTACAAAAAATCTCAGTTGAAACAACAAAAAAAAYTGGATGGACATAAACCATCCAAATTTCCCATCCAAAGAAGAAAAGCTGCACCAGACTTGGAGAGTCACTTGAACAACGGGTCTGAAATTGACACTACCTCAAAATGGGGTCAGCATCTTGCCAAGCCAATTACCCAAAAATATATCCCCAAATTACCCTCATCTCCACTCATACCTGTAGTAGATAAATAACTAAAAGGTAAGCTTATAAACAATGCAGTAATGCAAAAAAAWTATTCATCAGCTACAAACATGCTGCTGAAAGGTAAACCAGGATTACAGAGCTCCGCTCTTAGCTTTTACAGAAGATCTCACATTAAAATGAGTGATTTTGGAATAAAGACACACCGGCTAGCTGCTAAAAGCAGATTTTGATCTCACACACATATACAAAATTAAACTTACACAAATCAAGACTGCAAAATACTATTAAAGAACAACAACATCAACAAAAAACTAAGAAATTTCAACATTCTCCTTAAGGCACAGAGTAGAGCCGAGAGCACGGCCAAGGAAGGCCAGGAAATAACACAGGCTTCGTTATGTGTTTAGATGAAAAGGGGCTTCAGAGGCCGCTAGAAAAATGAAGTCAGTTGGAGGCTTTTTTTTAAATTAAGTAGTTCTAACTTTTGAAAGATCTTTAAAAACAATGAGTTGGACAACACACTAACCAGAAGTAACGAGGAAGTTTCCTGGAAAGAAATAGCCAGAGAACTAGTCCTTACATGCCCGTTTCTTGTTTCCACAACACTGATTCATTTGTTGGCATGTTTTCATGTAACATACTCTGCAGCAGCATCACAGGTTTCCCCTTGCGCTGTATAATGGATTTCTTAATAAAACAGCTAAAATAAACAAAAACTGCTAAGTAACAACTTGGTCCAAGGTGATATTCTATGATGAACAAGACTTAAACATGAGCTTCCAAACAATACATTAGATTTGCCAACTGTGTTCATTGTCCTACGTAGGCTTAAAACTGAAAAAATATTCAACTCTAGAAATCTTTAAAAAAAAAAAAAATCCACTCCTAACTCACAACAGTTGCAACTTCGCCACACACACTAATGATACTGTTTGAACTGTAGTTGAAGCTGGATAAAGCAAGAGAAGTCAACAAAACTGACGACAGGAAGAAGTCACCACCAAGTAAGGTGAGAAGGGAGTTGCTAAAAATTATGTTAAGACTATAGCGTTTATTTAGCACCAGACCAGATTTTACACACTTCACAGTTCTAAAAGATCTTGAAAGCAGCAAAGAGATCACTGAAATGACACTAATGTAGCACAAATCCAAGCCTGATTTCACATGAGATGGGACATACCTTGAATTCTGGGCACAAACCCGAACTTACAGCCTTTGCCTCTGTGAAGTTATAAAAACTATGAGAGAATCCACAGCCTGGGAAATCCTCTTTAGGTCTTAGCTAGCGAAGTGAAGTATTAAGGACCATGACTCGCTGATGGCTCGGGAGAACTGTCCCTCCTCACGTTGTAACACTGCAACACTTGCAAAGACACACTTCAGTGGAGAAAATAGTATTTAAAAGTACTTATTTTATTTATTAGAAGATGTTTTGCTCCTACTGCTGAAAGTTTCCCAATATAATGAATCAATAGGCAACTCTCAAAACCGCTTGTACTCACTTTACAGGAATTTAAGCCAACCTCTGGAGAGAAGGGGGAAAAAAAACACCAGCTGAAACCATCGTGTACAAGAGATGAACGGAAAACTGTGCAGCATTCCAGAAAGAACTTATTTGCAGAATTTTGGATTAGAGAAGAGGTAATGCAAAGTCTAATCTACTTTTACTAGAAAACTTGAGTAAACTACAGCCAGGTAAACAGCAGCTTTACTAAAAGTCAAACCAGAGAAAGTGTTAAAGGACGTGAGGAGGTTGAGTAAGTTTTTAGTTGTTTAAAAAAGAAAAAACAAAGTAATCCTCAAGAGACCAACTGGCCTGGGAAAAACTAAGGAACCAAGACCGGCTTTTGAGAGGCATTCTAAGAGGAAAAAAATAGTAGAAAATGAAAGAGAAAAACTGGACATACTGTCTACAAGGCTTTGTTCCCTCCAAACATATAAATACTCAAGGGACTTTTTAAAAAAATGTTTATGAAGCAATGTTTTATAGGCATTAGGATGTTGGCAGGGAAAAACGTTGGCACAGTAATTACAACTATGACACCATGTTCACAAGAGTCTTCGCGTGGTCATGCAACATTACCTTTCCTTTGTAACATATAATGTAGGGCGGATCTGTCATCAGAACAGTTTATTTACTAATTCCAGCAAAAGTCAATGCCACTGGAAAAAAAAAATCCTACCTACTAAAAGGTGTGTACAACCATTACACAATGTTGTGGTTAAACCTGGGATTCAATTCCTGGGCAAAGTTCAGTGTCCCATGGAATTGCACATTTCATAATAAGAGTTTTAAATAGGTCGTCCTCTTAAAAACCGGCGAGTAAAGGTCAACCTCGGGCTCCAACATCTCGGAGACGTTGGCTTCCCAAGGTGTTCAGCAACCTGACCATTGGTTTCAAACTCCTTCACCTATTCAAGAACAGGGGGGTCACACAGAGTTTACTTGTATGACAGGCAGCAGCATGGGCACGTTTCACTACAGAAAACCAATGACCCCTCGCCAGTCTCCCTCCAGTTGGGCCGGGATAGTAAAATGCTCTAAATTTGTCCAAGCAGGCAGTATAAGCCCCRTAGTTGGCTAGGGAAACATCTGCATTCCTACTGGCGCGAACAAGTGTTAATTATTGCTTGCTATTTTGGGGCAAACACGCGGCCGGTATCACAAAGGAAACACATACCTAGGGCGAGCTGCAGCGAGCCCCGGCTCCTGGCCCGCGGCCAGTGCCGAGCACGGAGCTCTGCGGGAGAGCACCGGCCGCTCAGCGCTCCCCGCAACACGGAGGGAAATGCTTGCTGCGATGCTGCKCTCTCTTCATCAGTAGTTCTTCATGCTTAGGAGCAAGAAAGATGCTGAAATCTGTTGAGCTGCTGCTTACAGTACCCACTGTCATGTTTCCAGCAGTACAACTTAAACTAGATGTGGCTGCAAGGAGAGCAACGGGCGATGGGAAGCGATTTGTGCTTAAGAAACTCCCGTGAAGTTTGAATTGAATTCTCCCTCCATTTGCTAAGAGTTTCAGAAAAGGGGCTGCCGCATGAGCCCACACCCATCACCGAGAGCATGTCTCGGGCTGAAAGGCCTCGCTGACATAATATCACAATATTTCCCTTTTATTTCTGCTTTCACAGGACACCACTGAAGATGAATTTGCTGATATCTGAGCACTGCTCAGATCTAATTCTTCCACACAAGTTTTATTTTAAAAGCATCACTCTCAACACGGAGAAAGAAGGTGCTTTGGCTTAAGACATTAAGAAGGAAGTTGACAGATGTGGTCTCAGCTCCCCATTATGTCAAAATTCCCTAGTAATTTAAACCAAGGAATCGATATTTCTCTGCTTCTTCCGAATATATTCACACTTGGAAAGAAGGCAATACATTAATTAAAAGTACTGCTAGCACAAAAGGCTCCCTGAAAGCCTCTTGTACAATTTGGCTCTCTCTTGGGGTGGGAGAGAGAGATAGCGGAGACACTGTGACAGACAGCTGCTTTCACAGACCTCTGACTAGGAAGGACGGTTTAATAAAACTTCTGAGAAATTTCCTTTCAGTCTTAAATTAGGATTAGGAAAACGTCTTAGATATTACATCGCTTAGCTGCTTCTTCTGTCATGCATATCATTAGAAATTTTAAACAAATAGTCCAATGAAAGGATTTGACAATGTTACGCCCCTGCAGCGGAGGGATGGGTGGCGCTGCAGGTAACAGGCTGCGCAAGGGAGCGTGTGTGGGTCCAGGTGACACAGAGGTGGGTCTAGGTGACACGGTGCCTGTGCAAAGCTGGAGGGCGACACGTGCACAAGGTGGGCGCTGGCGGGGCCCGGGCCTCAGGGTGCATGGGCACCTGCCCGCTCTGCACGTGYCCCTTCCTCGTGCCTGCTTTGGGAGAGCAGGAATGCCCGTTTGCAGAACCGTTACCCAGCACGACTTTGCCACACTGCAGTGTATTGTATTTTAAACAGAAGGGTGAAAAAGTAATTTATATTTAGCACAGAGGGACGTGTGGGAAAATATTTCTGATGTCTAAATGAAAATGCTTAATCAGCATTTAAAATCCTCTTCAAAACAAACAGCCTTTTAATCTAAGAGCATTAGCAATACTTAACAGTTTAAAAAAGAAAAGCTTTTTGTTGAGATATAAATATCCCATGCAGAGTTTGGAACCCAAAACATGGCAGTGCAAGAACATTTCAAAGAATCAAAATGTACAATTGACCACAGTAGTTTTCATTCTTTCCTTGTAGCTACTTTCATGCTAATCTGAGCTCATCTTTTAGTCATCTGAGACAACTGAATTAGAATTCCATATTCAAGATTTTTGGAGGTATGTTTATCATCACATTTCCTAGTCTTTGCAAGTTACAAACACTTCTTGCCCAGAAGGCATTTTTTTTAATTGCTGAAAAGACACGTCCACAAGGCAACGTGCAAACTCTGTGTTCTCTCTTTCAATGGTTGCAATGCCACACAGGCTTAGAGGGGAAATTTTAGTTAATCTACACATACAACAATATTTTGTGATAAGGCTCTTACTGTGATTAAAACGAGAAAAAAAAACTTAAGAATTTCTATATTAAATTCATGTCTGTTTAATCTAGTTGACAGCACTTTTATTTCAATACAAATTGTATTCCTCTGTTCTCGCACTTTAAGAATGCTATGGGGAAAGCAAAAGAAGGTGTAAGAAGGTGTATCTAAAAATAAAGTCAAATTTCTTCATATAAATCTCCAAATGTGAACTTATAAACCTATAAATACTGTCTGGTGAGAATAATGGATGTACAAATTACTCTGGATRCTTATTAAAGAAGTATTAGAGTAGAAACAAGGCGTTTTTTTACTTTTGCACTACAAAAATGACTATGCTATGGAAACGATGTGCAGATAGTTTCTTCATCTAAAAGTTCGGATTTACGGAAATGCTTCATGGGATTTCAATTGAGCTCAGTAAAAACACTGCAGAATTCAAAGGGCACATTCCTACAGTTTTCTAGATGATATCTGCACTTCATGCACAAAACATGCTTTATACAACGCATGCAGCACATTGAAGCCTATGAACTAATAACATCTTCATTTCCACTGCAGTTAGAAATTGCTGTTTCGGGCAAGAAAATCTGGATTGTTGCAAAGCAGACCAAGAGCTGCTCCTGCAGATGCTGCCCCATTTAAGACCACTCAGGTGCAGCAGGACCACTTACTGGACAAGTGCTGTCAGAAAGGAAAAATGATCATTAGTGTGAAACCGAAGAAAAGCTAAAACTGAAAAATCAGAGATCTGCTTTAGGCGGAGAATCTGCAGGATACCCCTATTCATCTGCGACAAACAAGTTTGGTATCCTCTGTCCATGTGGACAAAAGCAAAGATGTCCTGAGAGTCATTTGCAAATAATTAGTAACCATACATTTCAATTATGAGAAACAGAAATGCATTAAARTGCCTGTCTGCCTCGGAGTCCCGATGCTAACGAGCTCCCAAAGAATCCTTTAATTAATCAGTATTCAAGAACTGGCTTCTGTGATGGGAGCAGACTAAGGAGAACTTTTTTCTGCCTTGTTAGCCTCTGATCAGGTAAACAGGCTGAACCACCTGATTTGGAAGTCCATCTAAAAGGACCTGCTCCATGAAGATAACGTAATGGAGACATGAACAAGGGGAAGTGAAGACTCCTCTGGAGGCTCTGGGATCACAAGAACTCCCTTCATACCACAGGATTTCTCATTTCTTTTTACTGACAAACTCTCGCATTAAAATATTTTGCRTGGATCTTGTCCGCTGCCTACAGAGCTAAGGGGCACTATGGGAGCAATGGAAGCCCAGTTCACACCCTCTCTCAGAGGCTGTATTTTCTGGAGGATTTCAGTGCCAAAACCATTTTGAGGAATTCCTGCCCCACCTCCGACCAGCTGCTCATTACCACCCAGCACCATGTCTCGCACCACCTGGGTCGCACTAAACCCTCCGTGGGCCACGTCACAAACCAGGCTGTTATAAATAACCTCCCCAAAATAGAAGAGAGATGAGGAATGGTTCCTCAGGTTATTTTTARCCCGGATCGGTTCAATGGGCTGATTTACTACAGGGACCCAACTGAAAGCTCTGGGGCAAGTGGCCCAGGACACACAAGGGGAGCGGGACCGATGGCTGCAGCCGGCCGGGAAGTCGTGGGGCCTTTGAGGCTGCAGCTGGCAGGGGGAAAGCAGCCTCAAAGCCACCACGCAGAAACCAGAGTAAAACTATTCAGCAGCCCTGGCCACGGGAGAGCCCAACTGACTACAATGGAGCAGTGTAATAAAAAATAAACTCGGACCAAAAGACCTGCAGACAATTTCACCAGCAGCACACCCTGAAAAAGGACCCCTTCTCCTCTAAATATATGTTTTCCTTGATGTAGACGGTCATGTGCTGGAATAAGTCCATAATTATTTCTTACTCCAAAAGCTAATACTCGTGTTTTACTACCTTCTAAATGCAACCTTTCCAAAGTTACTATGGCACTTTCAGCATTTCATCTGACTCATCTGGGTCCAGATCAATTAAAAATAGGCAGTGGTAAATACTGTTCTGTTTCTCTGAATATTTTATTAAAACCAGAGAATTATAAAAGGACTATGACCCAAAATAAATACACTCTATTTGGCAACTTGGTTCCAACTGTTGCTCGTGGAAAGAAAAATGCTCAAATGACGAGAGCATTTCCTTTCCTCTTCCCAAACGTAAGAGCAAAAAGAAAAGAACGAGAAAGAGGCAACTATTATAGTTGGTATCAGGGATGGAGAAAATATCCTAACCACTGTCTGGTATGCAGAACAGGAATAAAAATACCACCCCTAACCCAGCTAATCCAACAAGACTCTATATTTGAAACAGATATAGAGGCTAGTCAGACTTATCAAAAATCCATCAAAATTCTGGCCAAGGTTTATTTTGACATTCAAAGCTTAGGGGTATAATTGTGTTTTACATGAATCACCAAGCACCAAGGGACAATTGTGATGGAGATAGGAAACCCTCAGCTAGACTTCTCTAGCAAGACTTTATCATTGACCATCCCCTCATTTTAGCCAGAACACACTCCCAGTGTTGTGAACAGAATAATAACCACAGCATTCATCACTGCTATCCATATGAACACTAGACTCTGCATAGCTGATTAGAGTTCTCTTATTTCCATTCCACTCTGCTCTAAGACCATGCAATAAACCCAATAATAATAAGGATTGTACACCAAAGAGAAGCAAAGTATTTGCCAAAAAGTAAAATCAGAACCATATTGCATTATCCCTAAAGATACTATGTCCTCAGGCTATTTTAGAAACTGACCACAAACTAAGCCAGAAAACACTTCACCTAAAAACTATAGCTTGGAATTCTGCTGTTTTGCCTGGAATTTTACTACTTAGCATTCTCCGTGGGTTTTCAACATACCCATGTTCATACCCTTAAAAATACTAAAATTTTAGGTGATTTATATAACCAAAAAGAAAGTTCTGATCAGATATCCATGCGTGCAAAATTCTTTTATGTGACTTACAGTTTCACAGATATTTTACCACCATCAATAATATTTCCAGACAACATAAACAATACTAGCAAAACAGCCTGTTGCAGTTTGAAGCTGTGCTCACATGTTTTTCTTTTATTTACTGTTTGTTTTTCCAGCAGGAGTGTCAGATCAGGACTATTTATTTATTTATTTTCATACAATCTCAACGAATAGAGGTATGTCAGAAAATGCACATAGTGCAGAATGTGTGTAACCTGTCACACCTGCCTTTAAACAAATTTCTGACATGATCATTGCACAGAATTCTTGCAATTTCTCAGGCTGGATCAGCATTACTTTTACTTTGCAAAAGTGGAAAAAAAAGGTTTTAAAAAAATCTGCAAAGTATTGCTGTACTTTAAGCCAYCAGCATGATTATGTGGACAGAACTCCTTGCAGTAAGCACTGCTACATTCCTTCCTCCGTACGCTACTACTTGCATTCAAAAAACTGCCTAATAGCAAATGTACTGATTTAGAAGTCTCCAACATATTATTTTTTCAGTTTTAAAGAGAATGTTTAATCTAGCATTGCACTGTATCAACATTATTTTTAACTCATTTCTTAGGAAATGTAATACTGTAGATAGAAATGACACACATTTCCTAGCAGTCAAAAATTGCCAAGCAAGCAGATGGAGTAGCGAAGAACTACTCCTATGTCAGAATACATCAACTGCTATGTGAATCCCAGAGAGATGCAGAGCCAAATCTACCCTACCATCACAGCGGGGCAAGGCTGCTACCTTTTTGTTTCCTTTAGTTTTTCTTCTGCCTTTCCCATACCACTATATATCGTAAGAAAACCTGAATTCTAGTCCTGCCTGTACAAGACATAATTTTGAAGTCTTTGGAGAGTATTTTAAACACTTAAATTTAAACTGCTCTTTCAGATATGTGAGAAGAATGAGGCCACTTATAAAGAAAAACTTCTGCAGTTGGAAAAGAAATTATGTGGCCTGAGCACAACTTAAAACAATCAAAGAAAATCCAAATAAAAGACAAAAACACAACAGCAGTACTACACTTCTGTTCAATTTTGAATCACTGCTTGGAAATGCTGCTTTCTGGATAGCTTGCTAAATTAATGCTTAGAAAAATATGAACATGAGTTTACAATATATACCAAGTGCATCTCATTACTGCAACACATACAGAACAGTGACTTGGGAATCTGTGCAACCAAATGAATGAGACTGTTTGGTTAAAAAACAGAAYGATGGGCAGCACGAGGCCTGCAGGTGCCCGGCCAACTCCAGAGCACGCACGGGGAACAAGGAGTTGTCTTTTCTCTCTTGAATACTCTTCTAAAACTATCTTCCAAACATGAAATTCTTTGCCCTTACTTCCCCCAAATGGGGAGACAGCTTATGAAGGCACTAAATATTCTTGTGTGCAACTTCCCCTTCTTTGTCAGCCTGAGTTTGTTGAACATTGTTATATATTTTTTTAATTTTCAAACAAAAAAAGAAAAACAAGAGAACCTGAGAAAAGCAGAGAAATTCTCAGAAGTATCAACATTTGCAAGAGTTATCTGTCAAGCTAGCTTGTTCAGTAGTGGTTATAAAACAGAGTTACCACAACTTCACCATGGTGCAGACTGTCCCACATAAGATTATTATTTGCACTTGCACTTTCTTCTCAAGTATCTGGTGCTGACTACTGCAGGAAAGCAAGTTGTGGTGCAGGCGGATCATGATTTGACCCATCACAATAATTCTGCCCTCAGGAGCACTGGAGAGGGAGAAGACAACCTTGGAATCACACTCCTGCAGCTTTACAAGTATCTRTACTTCACAGTAATTAATAAAAGTACCTTGCCTGGTTGAGATATGGTAGAAGCTAATCACACCGAGGGGACACAAAGTTGCATCATCAAACAAATACTTTTACTTCCTGCATTTACTCTGGGGCTGTCGGGATTTGGAATCATTAACTAGCACTGGGAGGGTCATGAGCAAGGACACGCTCTGTGGAAGCTTCGGAGAAATTCTGGCCGACAGAGCAGTCACAGAGCACGCCTAAATCAGCAAGAAAACTCGAGTATTCTTCCAAAAGAGAGAAATACAGCATCTCTAAATGTCAGTTGGTTACCCCTGACAGCTGCACCACAGATCTTCCCCCTTTTTGGACAGGACAATTCCCAGCAATATCCAGACACTGCTGTCACCACTGCCCATCGGATCTAGCTGATTATTTCAAGTGCCTTTGTCTTCAGAAGGATGGATGTGGATATTGGAGCTGTGCTGTTACACAGCTCGTTTGATTAGCACCTACTCAAGGCGCCTACTGAGGCACACTGGTTTGTATAAATACAGCAGAGAGAAAAATCACCATTGGGAGGCCAAAAAAAAAAAAAAAACAGCTCGTTTGATTAGCACCTACTCAAGGCGCCTACTGAGGCACACTGGTTTGTATAAATACAGCAGAGAGAAAAATCACCATTGGGAGGCCAAAAAAAAAAAAAAAAAAAAAAAAGATTTCAGCCAATTAGAATTATTTACTTACCGGTGGGAAATCAAAGTCTATCTGGTTAGCTAAATTTAAGATATAGTCGATTCGAAACTGGTTCTCTGGATTGGCTAGTTCAACTGGAGGCGCCAAATTGCCCATTGCTGTCACTATCGTCTGTGGAGGGAAAAATATTGTTAGACATGATGTTTGAGCATTYAGCTTTGAACAGTTAAAAACAGTGGCCTGCAAGCTTACCTCTATAGCTTCTTTAATATTGTTTTTAATATCCTGAATTTTCATTTTCTTCTCCCTGTAATTAAAAAACACACAATTGAATTTATAAGCCATAAAAGTAGCAAATCTTTCTGAGGCAGAACACRAGTACAAAAGCATTCTGTTGCTAAGATCGACTAAACTACTTTCAGTCTCCTTCTGTAGACAGACCCAATTAAATATCTCACAACTTGTCTACTGAATAGCATCTATTTCTATTCAAAAGTCAGCATCTAATTGTGCTTAAATAAAARCTTATTGCAGACTTAGACAGAATGGAACTAAAATATTCTGCAAATTCAAGCAGATTTTGATTCATTTGAATGTAAAATAGAAATACTTGGAAGTTAATTTAGAAAAGTACAGACTGGAAATAAACAGAAAAGAAAAAGCGCAACTTACCAAAAGTAGAGACAAATGAAAAGAGACCAAAGCACCGCAAGGTACACAGAAATTAAAGCATGAAAACAACGTCAGAGCAGAAAAGGACAGAGCAAAGAACTCAAACTGACAGAGGGGTTCAAACTTGCAGTTTAGACATAAAACTTAATATAATAAAGGGCTAATCCAGATATGCAAAATTATCCTTTAACTACAAGCAGTGTAAGCTAGAAAAGCACCCTGAATTCRGGTGAGCATCCAAATGAACATATGAGCATGTTCATTTGGGACTAATGGCAGACAAATTAAACAGCAATAACAAGCTCAAGCAGACTAGAGTGTAAACTCCTGCCTCTGTCATATTTGCATTGTTCTTTATGGAGGCTGTTTGAAACTCTGACAGGAGCTATTTTCAATGCTAAATACTGCAATCAAATGAAATGCATAGTCAAACACTTGGTATAACCAGGAATTAGCATCCTAAAGGTACTACTAGTTTAGAGCTTGTAAGGTGTAACTTAATTGTAGAGCACCACGACAGACTATTTTTTACACTATTACACTATTTTTTGCTATACACAATAAAATTATTACTTTGAGGTAATAATTACCAAGTTAGCCATGTAATTATTGAGGATTTAAAAAAAAAAAAAAAGCAGAAATACCAAATTGTGTCAGTGACCTTTTAACCTTTATTAAATTACGCTTTACAAAACACTTTCATTATCTGAATATGCATAAAATTTTAAATATTTTACATTTTGAAAACTCCTGGCATTTTCCAGTGCAGTACCCTGAACAGAGAAGTAACGCTCCCAAGAGTAAATTTGCTTTTTTATCCCTTCAAAGAGCAGCGCTCACTCTTTCCAGTGTACAGACCACAGCTTGAAAATCTCATTTTACCGAGTTAAATACTTTTAGTGCAAATGCTTTCTATTACTTTTGCCTTTCTGCAATCATTCACAACCACCCAAACAAAACGAAACTGAAAGCACGTTCGCCAGTCAAGAATGTGAGGAAGAGCAGAAAAAAAACAGCACGCTTAAATAACAGGGCAGACGCAGATGTCTGCGAGGGGTGGGGATTTTGCTCATTGAGTTAAGGATTAATACAACTTTCGTGAAAGAGAGGGTCAGTGAGGSCAGCACTGCACGCTGCAGGACGCGGGGCTCGTGGGATCTTGCTGCAGCAAACACAGCAGCAATGCAAGGGCTGCTCGCGCGGGTGGAAGCGAAGAGCAGCATCAAGTCACCTGGCTGGGGAGGCCTTCGCTGCYGGGGCAAACGCCCGGCTCGGCAGCCGAATGCAGCCACAACCAGGAGGGGCTGGGAGCACCGGCCCCTCGCCCCTGCCTGCCCGCCGCGCATCCTCTCCTGCCTCTGGAGCAGGGCAGGGAGGGCGGCCCCCTTCATGCCCCCAAAAAGGGATGTAATCAACAAKCAGACAGATATAAATTCTCTGTTCCAGCAGGATTCTGGGTCTACCTGCACTTTATTCCGCAGCTGCTGTATATGAAGACTCCCATTTTTTTTTGCTTCAGGGATTTGGCACTGCTGATGGGAATAAGGCAAGGAGCCAGGAGAGGCCAGAAGCTCTGAACTAGTGAAAATAAATGCAACAGGAAATAAGGGGAGAAACTGAGGCCTTTTCACTCTCTTCCTTCCCCACCTTCAATCTTTTCCACTGTCCTAGGACCAAGAAACAATCAATGCCACATAACAAGACTTAAGATTCATGTAATACCCCGGCATTTTTCAGTTACAGCATGTATGTTTGCAAAACCATGTTGCATCCAACTTTAAGAGTATTAGAACAACAACAAAAATCAAATAATGCTGAAAAGCTGGAAATATTTTAAATCTGCAAGTGTTTATCACTTACAGTGTAAGCAAGTTCTCTGAGCTGATTCTGACTCCAATGTTCTGCTACGTTTTGAACTTAAGGAACTTGTCACACATCCACATTCTACCCTACTGAAGGCAACRGGACTGCCAATACATTTAAAAGTTGGGCAAAGCAATGATATTTTAAAAAGATTAAGTAAAAAAATATTTAGTTATATTAAATGTTTTAGCTTTAGTTTGGAACATCCTTAAAAATGACTGAAGTCTAAAAAGCCTTCTGATTTGTTTTAATGTTAAATACAGATACACTTTCTCCCCCAAGAAACTTGTGGACAATTTTCTCAAAAYGTTACCTAAATGCATGTTCCCCTGACTCATACATCATAATACATAATTGTGCCCATTTTGAAGTATTTTYTGTTTTAACGTTTAGTCAAACTGTCACATTTGCACCTCTTCTCCAGCAATGCCCTAAGCTGGTATCAGCCACCCCGCGATGCACAACTCCAGCCATTAACAAACTGCTTGATAATCACCCTCATCTTTACAACAGGAACACTCAGAGTTCCTATTTCTGTTTGTGTTGCCATGGCCCTACAGCATGCCCAGTAAACAAGGAATCTTGTTACACGGCAATGAATGTATCATGTCATTTTGTGTTTTGTAATGTTTACTAAGTGTAAATTTTCCATGACAATGAGATACTTTACTCTTCTGGAACGCAGCATGGTCATCAATCGTTCATCCAAAAGCCTGTGCACCAGTCCAACCATCCTTAAGAACAAAATACCCCACAACCTTGCAATTGATTTTATCCTGAGGAAATGCACAAAATAAAACCTAACCATTCTTATAATGTGATCTCTGCTGTCCATTCACAATGCCAGAATTATTTTTGAGGAGTAAAGCACATTCCACTTCAAATTTCAAAAAAGTAATTGAACTTTATTTTCACTCATAAAGGCTGGCTGCTTACTGGCAAGTTCATCTCACAAACGGATCTGTCCTATTTCTTATTCCTAATGTTAGAACACATTTAGAACAACAGGAGAAAGAAAACGTTGATCTGCCATGGCCCACAGACCATTTTCTCTGGCAAAAATTGACTGGATGCAAAATGGCAATGCGGTATCGTGGCTAGTGAATGACTGATGTCCCTGCAAGCTTGCTGCGTATCTTTAGATGCCGTGGGCTAATAAGGTCGCATTTTTAATCTTGTTTAAAACTTTTGTTTAGGCTGTGTAGGGTAGGCCAAACAAAGTATTAAACTCTATTAGTTGGGGATTATAAGAACAATCTCAAATCCTGCTGTTTTCAATATTTAAATGGGCCAAAGGAAAACTTCACATAGCTTTCAGGAAAATTAATAAACTCTATATTAAGTACTATAAAAAATGACATTTTAATTTTAAATAACATGAAATTAGAATGTCATAAAAGGTCAGGAAAATCAAATATTCTTGGAAAACAAACCCAATCGGTATTTAGTAAAGAACGTCTCCATTTGTGCCTGTGCTTCACTACAAAAAGGCAACATTTTTAGACAGACTTTATCAAAGTTTATGCAATGCACACATCGTCAAGCAGACCATCAGAAAGCAAACTTACTTGGTTTTAATGTTCAATTTTGATTTGCCTTCTAGATAATCTGAAAAAAAAACATTACTGGGAACTTAGAAAAAAAAATTAAAGTTCAGAAAAAGACCTTCCAGGAGACTGGCTCTTCAGCTCCTCCAACATAAACATCTCAGGGGGAAGGGAAGGAAAAGAATCAGGTGTTGGAATGAAGGGTCAAAACCCTGCCCACACTTGCCCCCAATCTAGGATTATATGGGAAGTGCCCTGATTTAAGTGTATTTTAGGAAACAAACACAGTGACCTGCTGAAGAAGCAKGGAAGAGGTGAGTTTAATGCTGGGGGATGCACTGTTTGAGTGCAAGCAAAAGACTTTGAGCAGGTAATATCTAACAGAAAAAGCCTCTTAACAAAGGTAAATTACAATTGCCAATTAATTCCAGGGTGAAGCAGCAACAAACTCTGGAACATAAATACTTGAGATTTTTATAATCTGAACATATTTACACATTGTTAGCACACTGCTGATATAAATGCTGCTAGCACTCATTTGGGGAAAATACCTGTTCTTTCTCAGTTTATGTTTTAATACAGGATTTCACAAGTGTACCCTTAGCATGGTAGATAATGCCGAGTAATGGTTTGCAATTTAATACCATGTATACATTATTTCACCACAGGCGAGCATGTCTGGTATCCTGAAGAGTGTACCAGCTTGGACACAGTATATCATGCGACACATGGATACCTACTTAAAATAACTTGCTTTTCATTATGTAACAATCCCCAAATACCATGTTAAAATGTTCTTCATTATTTATGCTTCCACCTCACTGTAGAGTTTTAAGGAGTCACAGTATTTATTGACTGTTGCAAATAATGCAAGCCGCTTTAAACCTGTATTSCAAATGTACACTCTAAGAAGACATACAGACTATTTTAATATAGTGTATTAAAACATAATAATGTAATATAATCAGTATTTACAGCATGTTAGCTCTTGTCGTCTTTACACGACTGTTAACAACCTGGCTTCTGCCACTCTTGGGGATGGGTATAACTTATAAATAGCTTCATTTCTGAAGCACTGTCAAAATTCCCTCACCCTTGAACTTGCTGCCGTAGTTATTGCACGTAGTGGAGAGCTCCCCCTGACCATGCCAAGTACTAYCAAGCGACTCAACTTGTGAAGATGCAGCAAGAGCCACCAAAAAATCTTACCAAAGCAACTGCGCTCTGGTTCCTTCTCAGGAAAACCCCAGCACGGCCCTATTTCAACACAGGTGCATGACAGTTTGCTTTCACACACTACAAACGTGTAAAAGCTGAGAGAAGTCGCCATGGGCTGTCSCCTTTCTGCTTGCCTTCCAAAGCACGTGGCAGCTCCAAACGGAAAGCGATGTCGGGGGCACAAACGTTAATATGCTGATATTCTTTTGAAGCAACGTAATTCRGGAGTTAAGACAGGAAGCCATACACTGAACAGGCAACAGTGTTTTCAATATTGCTACTCATCTAAAGGCAGCATCTTTGATACTCACGCATGCTCATGGATTTACTAACAATCCCTTAAGACAGGCACTGACATTTGTTTACTACACCTTATGGAAGTCATCGAAAATGGAAACACTACTACTTGTCGGGCTGCCTCACATAAACACAGGGCAAAGCAGGCGAGACCTCCAGACACAGGTCTGCAAGCAAGGAAGCTATGTTAAGATTTTGCTTTCAATTCACATTACAAAAATTCTGTGCAGACGTAACACACACAAAACCTATGACAAAGCACTACTCTTAGAGACAAGGCTCTTGAAGTGCAATAGCAAAACCACCAGAATATCTTTTGCAAATGAAAGTCTTCATTTATGCAACGCCACAGAGATGCCTCCATAATTCTGACTTTTTAAAAAATTTTCTATTTTACAGAGTTCAAGAACAACAACAACAACAAAAGACTATTACATAAAAGCTCTCCTGCATCAGCTGAGTGATAGTAACTTTGCAACATTTTTAGACAGGAAATAAGATTTAGCTGGGTCCTAATTTGCAGCAAAATTGAAAGAGATTTTCTAACCACATTAATACTTTGCTCTCGATAACCCTGTCACCCCAAAGATATGGCTAGCTGACAAAACGTAACCTAAAGCGCTGCAGCCCTCTGATGCTGAGCTAGTAGCACTAACAATACATGGATCGTGCAACATCCTTGCTGCTGCTGGCCCCAAAGCACAGCCCTTTGCTCCACTGCTGCCCTCTCTCCTGCAGCTCCGCAATATAACGTACACAACACACGAGACGTGCTGGGCTTCCAGAAACTCCCCTTCAAGCACTAGAAAAAAAAGTACCGTAAACTGTTTTACTATTGCTTGTTTTACTACAGAACAGTACATACCTACAGGAGGAAGGTCTACACCTTACTGTGYAGCCATAAAGAAGAGCCGAACATACATGAACATACAGGACCTTGGAAGTACAAACAGAATACCGGTCGAGTTCAAAAGCAAGAAAGGCAAATTACTGAAGTATTAATAAAACAACAGTTTTGCTGTCTATAGGGAAAATATATATATATTTAATATATATATTTTTATATATATGCTGTTGAAATGCAGATAGGCAGAGATCATGCTAGTTTTGACCACTATTTACACCAGAGTGTTGGGGGSTAAGGGTGCCCATTTGCCCAACTGTCAAAGGCATCCCTAAATATATCCCTATTCACCCCAAATTCTGTTTCATCCTACCTGGCCACAGCGCAGACACAAGGGTTGTGAAGCCAAGTGTGTCCRGCCACTGCCGTGGCTCCTGCTGCGGGTGAGTGGCAGGACATGGTGCCCCGGTCCCCACGCGCGTCCCCAGCCTCCCAGCAACAACAGCTCACAGATGCTCTGCTGGCCTTAAGCCTCCTTGGGGCTCCCCTTAGGCTTTGCAAACTCCTAGGTAAAACCAGTTCAGCTGGTTTCACAGTCCCTTTATACCTGCAAGCAGCACAAAGAAGCCATCACGGACCCAATATTAAGAAGCACAATTCTGCTTATGCAGCTCCACTTACCTGAACTAATAACAAGCAGTAGTTTAGGAAAGGAACAGGAATAAAGGAGTTCATGAAGAGCTCTGTAATGCATGAGGTTGACAAAGACCCCTTCATCCATCCTGCACCACTACAACTYCTTTGGAAATCGCTACCTTGTTTTCTAGTCTTCAGGGCCACATTCAATGGATACTAAATCAGATTACTTTTCTTGCTCCACATGCAGATAATAAAGCATATGCAAACAAAGCGTATCCTCAAAAGCTTCATTTCTTAAGATACCAGATAAGATAATGAGCAGGGCTAGCGCTCTGCGGCTGCATTGCCACGACCCTCCTCCCCGCTGCTCCTGACAGGGACTATGGCASGCGGCAGGAACGGTACCGAAGCACCGAGCGCCGTCCTGTGCGGCGCGGACCTGTGGGGCCACCCTCGGCCACCGCGCCACACACAGATCAGCGGCGCTTCCTCCCGAAGCCGGCTCTTCATTACGCTGAGCACCTCTTCCCCCTTAGCACGGCCAACCCTATGCTTTAAAACACGAGGAGTAAMCGCAGCAGCACTGGGGATCTTATTCTGGTCTTCATTTTTAGGCACTTCCAAAGAACTTGTGTTTTAGTTTTGATAGACCAATTTCATTTGCTCCCACGCGGTTTGGTGTCGGTGTTCTGGCACCTTCTCCAATGCGGATAGGAGACRAAGCTTTGCAATGATGGCAATCAAGTCCCGGAGCTCTTCAGAAGAAGTTCACGTGTCAGGATGAGAGGAACAGCTCCTATAATGGGTACATGACCTCATCGCTGCTTTAAACTAAAAAAGTACACGGCTGGCTTAGCGCCAGTATTAAATGGAAAGAAGCCCTAAAATAAAAATGGCCAGGGTGCTGGATGCCAAGTGAGTATCCCGCCAGACCAGCCCCAGCATGATGCAATGTATAGAAGACAATCACTAGGCTTAGAGTAGCAGGAGAGAAGTGTGTGTATGCGTGTGTATGTGCGCATATATAGATATGTATATAAACACACATATTCCTAGCAAAAAGACTGAGCAATTCAGCACATAGCATAGTTATTTCAGTAACATATTATTTATTGCAAGCCAATGCCACATATTTTGTATTATGAAAATAAAGGGGAAAAAACTCTGTTTACATGCAGAGAGATTAAAAAAAACAAATAAAGCTTGCAATGCAGTATCTCCAGACAGCCTAACATTAAATCCCCCACTTTTAATTCTACTATGGCACAAGACGGTCAATCTTAAAAGTCTCCTGATTTCTTCAGTGATTAACAACTCCTTTATGAGCTGAAACTTCTTTATAAGCTGAAACTTCTTTATGAGCTGAAACTTCAGGCACACAACATTGTAGATGGAAGGTTTGGAAGGTATTTACCTCTCAATCTTAGGTTGATCAAAATGAGTTGTTTATCCAAAAGCAATGCGCATTAGCATGTAACATACATATGTCAGAAGCAGACCTTTAGCACACAAAAAATATGTCAAGGAACACATTAAATGTGCATTTAGATAATTCTGCTGTYACTGGAAATGAACCCAGATTTTAGAGAGATATCGATGTTAAGTGTTTTTTTCACCATGTATCCTGCAGCAGCATTAAACAGCTTTCACTAGATCAGCTATTTTCTTTACAACAGTAAATTCAGAATTTTGAATCTAGGGAGATTTCTATAGTTATCTCCTAGGATGAAGAGCTCTCAGAACTACAAAGTTGCATAAGTACTTAAAATCTCAGCAATACTAGAAGAAACCAAAACTGGTCTTAAAAGCTTTCAGCTTTGTTTTGGTTCATGGCCATTTTCACCAGTGTGCTACACAGCCCTACCCTTTTCAGTTACTTAAGTCATACTTAAATGGCAATTTTTGTCACACACAGCTTATTAAAAATATAGATTTCAATTAAAAGCTAGCTTTATAGAATATGTTTTAGATGAGTTTCATATTTCCATGTAAACAAAATCACTGACAGAAAAAATCTACTTAAATCCCATAAAAAATAGTTGGGTGAAATTTGTCTAGTTCTGCTAAGATTTTAAGAATTATATTTGTGCCCTTATATCCCCCAGACAGTGTATGAACTTACTACGACTGTGCAGGTAAACTGCACTTTTAGACCACAGAGTAAATAAACACCAGAATGAGCAAATCTCAAAGCCTGTCCCTTAAAGTTGTAGCCTCATTCACCCAGAGCAGGTGTAACCCAGTCCGTAACAAAGCAAGGTGCTGACAACTTTGGCTCTAATCCATCAAAGCACTTAAGCATATGTTTAATTTTAAGCACATGAGTAATTCTATCAACTTTAATAGGGCTACTCATGGTTTAAGTACTATGATGGATGGGGGCCAGCATGCTCAGGACCTTTAAGAATGCTACATGGCCTACACTCGATGGGGGAAAATGGCATTCTTCCACTTAACAATTAAGTTATAAAAGCTCTTGGAGCAAAATTTACCATAAGTTGAGCACAATTTTCCTCATGAAAACACAGAGATGTGGTGAGTTATTCTGCAGCCTTAGAAGAAAAGGCCTGCTGTGCAGTTCACCCTTCCTCTCTGCCAGCTCCATATTAGGGCCGCACGTCACCTGCACCCATCGTGCTGGGCTGTACAACAGCGGATCGCAGTTCGGCGTCTGACTCGGCCAAACACTGTTAAATTAGCTACTAGTTACACTTACTTCTTAAACAAAATAGATGCAGTGGGAAAACATTAATTTTATACTCTTTCAAGCATAAGCTTGCCCGTAATGCCACAGGTGCGACACTGCCTCAGCTGCCAGTGGTTTAATAGTTCTCTAACTCCTCTGAAAGAGAAGTTATTGTGGATATTCAAAGCCTTACATATAATTTTTCATATRCACATAATGTATGGCAAACTCAGATGCATTTAAGTAAAAAATGGGTTTCTGTAAACTGAATGGATATGCAGTCATGGTCAAGGATGCTAAAAAAAAAACACCTCTACCTCAGATCATTCTAGCTGTAATGTGTGGCTTTGCTGAACTCTAACCAGTCCCACTAAAACTTGGGATTTGGGAACTTGTACTGTTTGAATATATCTTTAAAAACTGCCATCATGTTATAGAGAATGGCTTTCTAAAGAAGGAAGGGAATATAAAAATCTGAAATATACTCTACAGTCTTTTTCCAGGAGGTCCAATCAGTCTTGCTCACTACCAAGTATAAAACAAGAAGAGTCTTATTTTCTCCCTACACTCATAACTGAAGTCACAAAAGCTCCACAAAATTTTCAGGAATAGTCTATTGTCCCACATGCCCAATGAATTTTTAACCGCCGCGAGCACAGCATCAAGTTATATCTGCTCTGGAATAAACAACTGAGGAGAAGTCATTTCTATGATCCCTGCACACTGGGATCAACTCTTCTTTTTTCCCCTCTCAAAAAGGTGAATTTGCACTTTCTGTGTGCTTACCATCAAGCCCTAAGCAAATGAATGCTGAAGGGAAGCATATGGCTAACTGGGAAACAAATCTCTTCTGCCAAACATTTTGAGGTTTACAAACTAATTCTCTTTTTAGAGTGGAATAAAATTGAAGCTGATTATTTGTCTTTCCTTCTCCCATTGCATCATATAAATATACCTTATGGTATAAAAATAAAGCAGCTACACAAACTGTACTATTTTCCTTGCAGTGTAAGTTAGGGTGGCTCAAAACTCCTTTTCAGGAGCAGGAAAAATGAAGACCACTAGTTGTGGGGTTGCCCTGATTTCAACACCTTCTCCTATCCCTAAATTACGATTTCTTCCTTTCCTGATTGCYACCTCTCAAAGTTCAGCACAGCAAATACTTTTTTGTTCTATTTCTAATGAAATATAAAATTAACATACCTATTTCTTTCCTTKATTTGTCAACAAATATGATTGAAAGCAACTGTATGTTTGGGTTAGGTTATTTTTTGTACTTGCTGGTGAACATGCAGGAAGAACACAAAAATAAACAGCTTTTGTGTGTTATTTTCTGAGATATCTTCAGCAGGGGAGTGGAATACTACCATTTACTAGATAGAATTTAGAGAAAACAAAGCCCAATATCAGGGGACTTGAATACAATTTACAAGAAGAGAAAATGCTATGAATCTGAGTAATGTCAGACAGAATTTCTCATTTTGCCAGAATTCTCAGTTTATTCAAAGCATCTTCAGCACAATTACATTGCTAGTCTGCAATGTTTTTAATAATTACTCTAACAGCTCCTAGCTTAGAAAGCTTTTTAAGTTACCACAACAGAGCTGTTGCAGGATTATGTTTTGTGATAAAGGAGTTTAACTGTTCCTCGCACTAATTTCATGTGTGGGTGAAATCTGCTAGGTGAAATTTAGCCCTCTGCAGAGAGAGTAACACCAGAGCACCTCCATGAACCCTCACCTGTAGGATGCTTCTCCCTGTGTAAAAGAGGTAACTTCTCCCTCTGGATTATCGGGTTCCAGGCCTAACACTCTGGGATACGATCAAGTTGGCTCAGCTACAACTAATGGTGAATAATATAGTTAAAGCTGTCTCCAACATTAGAGCAAAAGGTGCAGTTTAGAAACATTAAGGGAACAACTAAAGTAGTCAGGCTGCCGACAATTCACGAGAAACACTGCAATTAAATACACTTAAATAAAGAAGTCAAACCCGCATGATCCCTGCTGATGTAAAAGGCAGGAAGCTTTAAAATCTGATTTAAAATCAGATTCTAAATCTCCTGTTCTAAAATCTCCTGTTGTTACAAATGACATCCAAGTCTACAGAAACTGTGAAACTGCAGAAGTAAAAGTTTTTACTTCAGCTTAGTTGTGCACTTGCCAGCATCTTTGGACAGACTGTTTCAACTGCTCCTGAAGTTTTCATGGTTTGTGCTACTCCCTCACAAAGKAACAGGAGTAGACATCAGTTAAAACAGGAAATCATGATCTTGAGGGACATTCTGTAAGCACATCTCAATTCAGGTTTAAACTCAGTTAAAACTAAATTGAAAATGTAAAGAATTAAATCTGTGCGTAAAGAAATCCCCTAAAGGCAACTGCTTACTGAAATGGAGTTTTGACTATGGTGTATTGCTAAGAAGACCATACTGTGTTCAGTTAGTACTACTTACCTCTGGTGGGCTGCTTT
>NW_020455532.1:4118950-4135006 GCF_003342845.1 Nothoprocta perdicaria
AAAAAAAAAAAAGTATTTTTGCACTGTTTATTTGTATATGCAATTGTAGCCAAAACTAAAGAACAGTAAATCCAAATGGAAGCGACAATTTGCCAACTTGAGTTAAGCAGAAGAGGCCCAAGAAAGAAAAAATTTCAACATAACATACGACTCTATTAACACTTATAACCACCTTGTTTTGCGATCACCAGTATTAACAGTGTACTTAACCAGGTTAAGGCAACCTGGCTTTTAATTGTCCCTGTTCCTCTCCAGCTGCCACTGCATGGGGACAGGAGAGAATAAAGACCCTCCCACTGGCATCAAAGCATCTCCAGGCTAGAGCCAAACTTTGCAAACAGATTTTTTTTTTTTAAACAAAAAAAGGATGCACAAGAGAAGCAGAAGCAGGTAACATTTTTAGCTTCTAACCCACTTCAAAAGCTTTCTGTATGTCTCGTAGCAGTCCTTTATATTTGAGTTTAATAAATAAACAATAAAAAATCCCATCTGTAATTCAAAAAGAGCAGTCAGTTTGCACTGCCTTGGCTACACTGCACTGAGCACAATCCAGAGGAATCCTGGTGCTGCTATGATGCTTTTGTGCAGATTAGTCCAATTCTGCATTTTGAATCATTTCTGTCCTGATCTGAGAATAAAATGCCCTAACCCAGAAGAAGCAACAAACACTTGGTCTTTGGGAAGTAACAAATTCCAAACCTGAAACYCACAATCCCAGCCAAGCTCCCTGCAAAGACCAAACAAAAAACTTCATCAGATGGGTCTCTCCACCCAGGGTCTGTAAGGTTATAGCCCATTTTCCAGTTATGCTGCTAGGCATTGCTAGAGACTACCTAGAAAACAAAGTAAATAGTCCCTGACAGTAGCATAATGTTTTTTCCCCATGCACAATATAGTATTTTCAATGAGCAGATCTACGAAGATATGGCTCAGAGTCAAACATATATCAGGCTGTAGCTGCCTTATGTTATCAGCTTGCTTTCTATGGTTATATTTAGAGGTGATAAGAAAATGTCTCATGTATTTCCTATTTAGTACAGTTTTGCACTACCAGTGCAAAGTGAAGATGATATAAGGCAAATATTTGGAAATAAACATCTAATATTACCAGGCAACAACAACAAAAATACCCTCACTTCCTTTCAAGCACAGACACAGTCATCAACGAGTTAAATCCATGAGTGAAATTCTTCAGCCAGGGTCAGGGAGCTTTTTTTCAGGCAACAGCGTCCACCAACCTGTTTCTCCTTCCTGCCTGACTTTAGAAGCCCCAATCAACTAAGAGATATTAAAACATGCGTTTTATTTCTAGCAATCTAGGGCTCTGTTTGCAAAAAGATTTGTGACAATTTATTTTAAAAATGTGCAAGCCTCTRCATGGCTACTTCTGAAATAAATTTGCTGTGGATTAAGTCGGTCTACTTCAAATTGTACTGTGAGTTAAGTGATGAATTTTCGAAGTAAACAAATCCCCTACATTTAACAAAACAAGAAAATCTTCCCTTGTTACAAGGGGTCTGTACAAATGAATCCAAAAACATGATACACATCTCTCTTACCTAAATACTGTATTTCCCACTATGCTCATTCATTTGAAGTGTGTAGTAAGACAACATTACTTTCACAATTCAATTTTACAGTTCCTTAACTGTGTCACAGCAAACTATTTTTAGTTACAAAAGCTTAAGTGGGCTTAAGATTGCAGCAGCCACAGAGCATGCAACTCTGTTTTTCAGGCATGCAGTTAGGAGCAACTTCTGAACTCCTCAGTTAGCCCTAAACAGATGGATATAAGGTAAAAATCACCAACCAAGCAACCACTCTCTTCTGTCAAATTAAACTACTGTTTTATAAACCTTAAAAAAAATCTATGTCCATGTCAAATTCTATGTCTAGATCTTAGTAAATAGTACTTCTTAAGCAATTCTTTTATTTTTTAAATGTTGGCAAGCCATAGTTTTCCCACACAATTTTCGCCTTATGTASATTACTTTCCAGCAAATACTAGGTTGAGTCTTCACTCCTTGGGGAGTTATTTATATTTCAACTGAGTGCAAAATAGATACAGAACATCATTAACCTGACTCATTGGCTTCTTATTCCCTCTTAGTGCAAATTTAGGCCTGAATGTATCGGGTATAAAACTAGAGAAGACTTGAAAAACTGTTCCAGTTAAACAGGTTGTTAAAAGCAAAGACCCCCAAAATGCAGAGTTTTCCCATCTAAAAGACTGTTAGCAAAAGAAAAGCAGCACTTGCTCAAGTCAAAGTCTTGCCCTGTGAGCCCATATGAGCAGCAGCTCCAGGGAGCTCCGGAGTTTCTGGTTTGGAAAGGGGGAATCTGGCTGAGCCGGCAGCGAGCCAAGCCCGAAAGCTTCCTACATTGAGCAACCTACCAGGATCCTGGATTTCTAGGGAATCCTAGAATTWGTTTCAGGAAAGTTCATCTAGCCCAGCATGTTTCGGACAAACATTCTGATCCAATTGGCCTCTATCATGAAATACAATTTAATTGGAAAATTTCCAAACAGCTCTCGATGAAAAGCCCAGAAGTCGCAATGGATGCAGTGAAGAAACTTCTACTTTACTGCACTCAACATCTACATAAATTTTCACACAGCTAGTAAGAGCTATGACCTTTTCTCAAGTTTATAATTGTGAATTAATTATACCTGAATAAGCATATTTATTATCATTTCTTCCTGACTAAAAGCAAGCTATACCGCTGTAATATAAGTCCAACTATGACAATGGCACAGTTCTYGTATTTGGCCCCAACCTTACTGTTTAGAAATGTCAGAGAAAAATAAGTTGATACTGACAGTGTGTAATAAATTAAGAGAGCTAGGACAACAATGAAGTGCGAGGAATAGTTTGCTGATACTTAGTACATCAGTTAGTAGATATAGCACCCCACTAATTGTCCAATTAATTCCAAAATGTATAGCCCTGTAAATATTAATAATACAGTTTAAGTCATAAATTTATATGCAGCTGAAGAAAATAATCTTAAGAGAGTACATTAGAAGTTATGGCATTATTTAAACAGTATGACTTGGTTACTGTATTATTAAGTGCCAGAAATTACCAACAGAGATGGACAGGAATCCTTCCTGGTCTATTTTCCTATCCCTTTTTCCCCCAAAGCTCTACAAGGAGCCACTTCCAATATTTGACACTGGGCSACAGCCACCATGGGTCTAACTCGGCACCGAAAGCATTCCCAGAAATTCGCTTCCAAGAAATATCCCTAMACCGAGATGTTTTTGCCACTCCATCAGAGAAAACCTCTATTTATTACCACGAATTGAAGTTCATTTAAATAATTTAAAATGGTTCAAGGCAACAATCACTACCTGCAAAGTTCTGTAATATATTCCTGATAGCTCTTTGAAAAGGACCGTATTTTTTATTTAAGCCACAGAACCTGCTTCTCAGCCAAGCAGGAGGGGGCATCTTCAACACTTAGACACCGCACCTGAGCACCGCTCTTTTGAGCACCGCTCACACCTCTCAAAGAGCACAACACAGCCGACTCCATTCCCTTATATGGTAACTACATTGATGAAATGTTCCAGTTATGTATGTTGGATTCTAATGTGTAGCTGCTGTTAAAGGAAATAAAGTCCAATTCTCTAAAACACAAATTCTGTAAACCTAGACACACACATTTTCATAAATAGTAGCAAGCACTGTACTTAAATTGTTCAGTCACTTGCAACCTTTCCTAAGGAGCAGATTGAACACTGAAGTCCATTGAAAGTGCGGTGTTGTCCCTGTTCACTCATTGGCAGCATCACACTCATAATTAGGACCAATTCTCCCACTGGCTTCATCACTAGCCTTGCAGTGAGGGCCCATACTCCATTTGACCAAGTGACTCTGAGGGAGAAATCCCAAAGGAAAGTTTAAAATTTTCACCATGTAACCACACAGGAAGTCACTACGAGGAGAACACAGAAATAGCCCTTTTCATCCTGCTTGATGCTAACTATGCAATACRTGTGATATTGAAGTAGCAAAAGCCGCTAACACTGTGGGCTCAGCAGCCACATCGAGTATTTATCTGACCGAACTGCGCRCTTATTACTATTCTACTAACACTTGAGAAAAGAGGGTGGGGGGATAAGTCAGCTGGGTAATAATCTCACTTCAGGCAATTAACATTCATAGCCAGCATTAATATTCAGGMAATGTCCCAAGTCTCAGTCATTAATGATTAAGTATCACCACACCCTGGAGTATTTTACTACATATCTGTACTGACATCATGAGATCCAAACGTCAAACGTAATTACTTGCAGTTTTAAAAGATGATCTCAGAATTGAGGGACATGGGTTACAACAGCACATAGTATGTACAGAATATGCATATATATATATATACATACCTGCACAAACATATGTATATACACATATATATATTACATATATATATACACACACACACACACACACACACACACACACACACACACAAATACACATAGAATCCACACACACACACACTCAGAAAATCCACCTCTGTGTCTAGGCAACAGATAACTAAAACCAAAAAAGCTGCAGTCTCACCAGTTGCCAATTCCTCAACAGTCCGAGGACACAGTAGGATGTTTTTGGATATAAACAAGGATCTTTCACAGGATAAAGAAAGAAACCTATTTCTGAAGCTAAAGAATCTAAACCTCAAACTAAGAGGGACTCCATRGATTTAATGAGCAATGCTTTATTTTTTATCTTGCATAATATCTTACACCCAACTAAACAGCTTTCCAAACTACTTGCAGCTTCACTCCTGGGCTTACACAACCGTGTTCCTACTGCTTCCAGGGAACCAAACCCACCTGCACATCGCTTCAAGAATCTCTCAGATCACCAAGGTGCTGATCAAAACCAGGCACTCAGCATCTCTCAAGAGTCCCGTGTCAAAACTGAGCGCGAGCTGGGCGCCCGCAGGCCTGTGCTTACGGACCGGCCTCTCAAAGTGCRTTAGGGCAGCTGCAAGGCAGCGCGGGGTCCGGCGCCACATGGCACCTCTGTGCATGGGACGGCCCTGGCAGTGCGTCCCCAACTGCCCTTGCCCACCAGGACCGCTGCAATACTGGGTCACTGCCCCATCCCCGCACAGGCTCTGGAGAAGCCGAAAAGAGGCACTATGTGAAATGGGACTCACTCGGTTCTGCCAGCAGGGACAGAAACGCACACTGGCTTTGGGAAACGCACACACAGGGCGGCCCCATCCAACGGTGACGCTAAGGTATGCTTGGCTGCAACGAAACCTAGAAGTTGCCTTCTAAGACATCTCAGTTCATTACATTTCTTCTACTGAGTCGATGAACAATTCACAAGTCCAGGGACAGTCACGTAACAACATGCTGTAAACATTTTTAAATACTTTCAAAATTAAACTTCTTAAAAGTATGCTTAAAAAAATAAAAAGTACAGAATTCAACATTTAAATATTTGCCAGCTTTTTCAGTATTATTTTTAGATACTAATGAAAAAGCTGTACTAAGTCATATATTTTGTGACAAAATTCTTTCTGCAAAGTACTCAAGTCTTTTTGCTGAAATAAAAGCCAGATGCAAAGAGAAAAGTGACATGCAAAATGTGAATGCTATTAAATTAGATGAGACATGTGCTTAAAACCCTAAAATTTAAGGCACTGATGTCATATGTAATATAGTTCCAACTAATACACAAACGGTTAATATACAATATGCAGTGTAGCAGCTAATTGTCACAAATAACAATAGTTAAGAGTTCAGTAAGTTGGTAGAGGGATTACAGTGCAGTTTTATTACCACCTCCAACACTTTTACTGATGTGCTTATTACTTTTTTTATAGTATACTACTCTTGAGCAACCAGTTTATAATATTTACCCTTTTAAAACTAGGTATATAGAGAATACATGTATATAAAAAAAATGCCACTAAATTTATGTGGCYGTACTGTGTATCACACATGTATGGTCACTATGCTCATCTTGCACGGTCATACCTCCTTACAGGCCTTGATTCAAAGGGCAGCTGCCAAAATCCAAGTATTTTATGCATAAAATCTGAAGCACAAACTAGGACCTGTCATCTTCTAGAGGATTAGGTTAAAATACCACCACTGCAAACAGTCTGTGTATACACATACACACATACACTCCCTTTCTATCTCTAAACTATCTTTACCAGCTGCGGTATATCAAAAGAAATTTTAGTCCAGCACAAACAAACCTTAGATATTGAACATGATAGTAATAACAGATAAACCATCATGTCTTTTTTGTTATGTTCTAAACATTTCCAAGTGTAGTTCTGTGTGTGCTGTCATTAATTTAACTTGTCCATAAACCTAAAATTATCTAGTGTTATTTTCAATTCATATATTAACAGTAAAAACTATCCCATTACCAGCTGACTCAAATTTACTGCAGCTCCAGAGAGCGGGATAATGGAACCCTGCTATATGGCAAAAAACAACTTGTCAGGCATGCACGCTCACTCAGACCTGCAATACAAATGATTAACACATAGATCCTAATACAAAATACATACATTCTCTAAATTACATTTCAAAGCATCTTAATAACTTTAAAACATCCTATGCTCCATGGAAGGAGGAAGTTACTCTCCAAGACGCTGTGAATTTGTACACTGGGTGTCCATTTTTTGAGTTTATCTGCATCATGCAGAGAAGATGACTCCTATCTTGTACTATTTCTTCCTGTCCGTTTTATTCAGAATGGCAACAAAATGGGAGACTCTTGACAAAAGCACCTAGGTGGCCATGCAGCATCCAAACACAGCCCCAGCCTCCTGCACACGAGAGTTTCCCTAYGCAGGAAGCTCATTTGATGCAGGAATTTTTCTTCCATGGCTATRGCACGTACAACACAGAGTACCTTCTACTTTACACATCAAAAGAGCCACGGATTTGATAACTCCCAATTCATTTGCAGTATATCTCTAGTTATTTCCACAAAGAAAGCGGAATCTGCTTTAAAAATTATTTAGAATTACTGCTTTCTAGGAGTTCAATAAAGAATTTTAAAACGACACTTTTACATACRGACAGTTATTGGCAATGCTATTCGATGGTAATGAGTACAAAAAAAAAGAAAAGATCTTAATCCTGTCACTTTCTAACTTACATTCCTAACAACATACAGCTTTCTTTTTGAGCTGAAACAATCGCATAAATAGCTACACATGGAAAACCGTCAGCTTTCTAAACAGACTTAATTTTCATTATGATATTCTTTTCTGGGGCACTTCACAGTCTGATGGTCAGATCACATCTCATACAACCATCCGAATATAAAAATAAGCTCTATTTATTGCTTCATAAGCAATAGAGAATTTCAAGCAATACARAACTTAACCACAATCTATCACAGCTCTAGTCTGGAAAATCTTCTAGATGGTAATACACTGTAGGTGCATCACAAAGTAAGAAATGGATCATGATGTCTATGTACTAGCAAACAAAAATCTTCCCAAGTCTTTCTGTTAATCCTAAATCCAATTAGGAACACAGGAAGTTAATATGGGTCAGAGAAAAAAATACATATAACAAACTAACTCCTGCCCTCTTGGGATTAAACCCTGCCCTCTGCTCTACGAAGCATAAACATAATTGTGCTTCCCTCACTGAAAGGAAAAATAGTCTTTATTAAATAATCTTATGATTGCTTGATTGGTGCTTTGAAAATAAAAAGCACTACTTAAAGTGCTAAACATTATTAGCTTTTTCAGAACATCAGTTCCAAACTCTCCACTCCCTATTTCCTTCTCTCATAACTCCATTCATGTCATCAGAAGGCATCTTATTTTCAGCAACAACTACTCACTTCATTTTTTTTTTAGTGCTGCTGGATGTGCAGAACTACTGTTGAGGTTGCTTGGCAACTGGTGAGATGTATCAGAAAGCGAGATAAGGTCCAGAATGAATGGGACTGAAGTGAACTATATTTGGTTTCATTAAGAGATACTAACACACTCAAATCATACCCATTTGAATTATGCACAATAAGGGGAAATTCTGCAATTTCTTTCATAATACAGACTGATCCATAATCACACAGAATCCCACTGAGCAGCTCCTCATGCACATGTGTGTTGTCTCCATGGAAGAGATCTCATATTCAAGGCTTTTTACCTGCACTAGCAGTTTGGTAGAAACAATCCTGCTGCATTATGAAGTATTTTGAAGACCTGCAAGTCAGAGAGGATAGTGCTCACCTTTCAGTGTGCCGCAGGCATTGTGCTTCTACTTTAACATCAAGTTGAAATTTCAAATGCAACAATTTTGTCCTGAGGATCACAACATTTTGGGTGACAAAAAAAGAAATGAGAGGACATGAGAGCTCAAGATTCCAGTGTAATAAGACAAAGAATACCTAAATACTTCACACATGAGAAAAGCCCGTGCAGCAGACGATATCATGAACATGTCTAGAATAATAAACACAGAGCTGACGTCCCATTAACTGTAAAAATAGGAGAAACTGCAGCATCCAAGGGAAGTTTTCTGGATCCAAAGGCCAGAATGGCCTACGATGACCACACGCACTTGCATCATCAAAGTTGTATCTCCAGATGTTGGATTAAAACATCTTTTTTAAAAATAAACATGCATTTCTCAAAGTCCCCTCCATCTCTGACAGATTCTTTAAATTAAAGAATTTCTGCTGCTAAGAAGTGAAATGTAAATGGAGAATGTGGAATGACCTTTCTTGCACAGCACTACCTTCACACATTAACCAAATCATATCCAAATGTCCTACTAATAAACCAATCAATCCTTGTAAGACTCCTATGGTCTGTCTTTAAATCCTTCCCCAGGGTCAGTATTACCACATTCTTCTTAAAGCGAAGACAACAGCATGGGTTATACTATTTTAATAACATTCACATCAGTTTTAGAAGTCTACTTGATTACATACATATTTTTCGCCTTTTTAAACATTGAAGCTTGCTTTTTTGTTCATTTTGTTCCTCTACAATAAACCACATAAAGGCAATTAACTAATTGACTTTCAAGTCATTTTCCAATGCTAGATATGCAATCTATATTCTCATGGGCAAAATAGTTGCATTTGCAATTTTTAAATATCCAATTTATAAAATTATGCATCTCCAGTTATAAAAGCTATCTGAGAGCACAGAAAGTCTGGGGGAAGCCAGTGGAYGGGAGCTGCACTGCCCGACCTGCACATGGACGAGCTGCAGGTTGGGTAAGAACAGCTTTGCTTTCCTGAGAACCCAGAGTTCTTAGCTGAGCTGTTCTTTCAGTTTTCTCAGTTGTTTTAGTGAGAAAAATATTTCCTCAGCTTAACATAGCACTTAGAGCATTTGCTGTGGAAAAAAATGCAGTTCTACTAGTATACTCTCAATTCAGAGAAATTAAAAATGAAAGTTTTTAACAGAATATTTTCAGTAAACGTCTATGTCCTTGTGATTATTTTAAATATAATAAAACTATAAGATTTGGTCTTTATCTCAAATATTCTTAAACTGTTTAAGCAACATAAAATATCTGAGGTCATGTCATGCCAATCACTGTTATGCAGTTAAATTAAAATTCATGAAATGAATTAGTTGGAATTTTTCCACAGTAATGATATGGTAAATCAAATTTAGCTATCATATTTGTTAAATTATCAATATCAGGGTTAAAAACAGGTATTACACAGTTTGCTGAACTTAATGTATGAAGCGCCCCATTACACCATTTTGTTTTCAAAAAAAGAAGGAAAAAAAAAAAAAAGATATGAGCAAACCATCCAAGCATCCTTTCTCATTACAAATCCAAAGAAGAAATGTACTTCAATGATATCAGTTTTCTTTTAACATTTTCTAATGAATATCAACATTTGAATTATATAAATTATAAAAAGAGTGGAACATGTCCTCACAACTTGAGGGAAAGGTACCCCTATATGCGGACCTGTATACAGGAAAAGAGTACTTAAATGACAGTGATTAAGACAGCAAGAATGAATCCCTCGTTAGCTGTTCAGGTGCCACCAGAGCCTACGCTCCGTCTACTGGGGCCTCGCGGGGCCTCGGCAGGGGGACCACAGAGCTCGGGCTGCTCTGTTAGCACAGCCTCCGGGGAGGCACCAGCAGGAGACAGGATTAATTTCTGGTGCYGTAACTGAAAAGGCAAGTGAGCACGATGACTTTTAAATAACCCTTTGGAGAATACAGGCAGCCACAGGTAGCTAATCTATTAGGTCACAATCAGCAAACACCTTAAATCAGAACATCTCAGTTGGACAGTCCACTGCTTCTGCCCTGACGAAGCAAATAATTTTGTCCATTAGTACTGAAGAACACACCTCCGTGTATGCCTGCTTTTAAATAAGCTCAGTTATAAACAACTCATTCTAATTAGTTGTGTGCTTACACTGAGTACAACTGTCAAGTGAGCGCGCAGTAGCTGGTGCAGCATATGCCAAATACTCCATGTACGAGGAACTCTAGATTCAAAGTAAAACAAAAGACATTAATCCCGACACACAGAAAATTAAGTTACGCAAAAAAAAAAAAAAAAAAAAAGCTCATAAGTGGAAATTCCTTCATTTCAACTTGAGAGCTTTGAATGGCCAAGATTAAGCTAAACAGTTTATGTATCTCAGCTCTTCATCAGAGATGGGCTTGGGCAACCCTAATATATAAACACATGACATATCTAAAAATAAAGATAGAGATAAATTTGCCTTGGTGATTATACTTCAAAGCATTAACCATGTCTGCCTTGATCTAGGAGACATTCTGAAAGGATGGTTGCAAAACTGGAACAGGAGTATTGGGTGTTCATGTCCTCTCATCGTAGAAAAAAAAAACTTACTCAAAACCCCACAAACCTGCTCTCGCCCACCACAAAAGAAGTGACTCGACATTTCTTTTCTCTTATTGAATCCATCCATGGAGACTGTCACAGTGCAGGAAAACAAGCAAGCTACGAAACAGGAACCAGAAAGGCCACTCATGTCCAGTTTGCTATGAGGAGCTGAGCARGACACTGCATTTATGAATGCATTCCATCTTATAAGGCAAATACTCTAGAATTTAATGTAATGTAATTGAAAAAAATCCCTGATTAGAGTAATGGGGGACAGAAAAAATATAGCTCTGTAATGAAATAAGGAGAATCTTAAGGGATCACAACAATCCAAGGGTATGGTTTTAACAGCAAACAGGTAACCTTCCACAAGCTCAAGATAATGAAAAGTTCTCTGCTGGTACGTTAAAAAATAAAAATTAAATCTCCAACAGGATGAATTAATAAAACCAACTTTTACCTGGAAACTAGGTAAAATGCAAYACTGCCAGTCTGTCCATTCAAAGCATACACAACATTAAGAAATGCTGAGATAATACTGCAGAAAATCCTTCACCACATAGGTCAAATTCTCAAGAAGAGTTGGGGAAAGCCTAATATATGTTTTGTTTTTTTCCAGAAAAGGCTCTGAAGTGTTGATTATAGATATGTATTTAATATTATTTAATAGGCTTTTTTTTAAAGTTACATAATGTTTTCTAGGTTGTTTATTAATAAAATTCTATTAACCTACTATGAAATAATCAGCCAATGTGAATCATTGCTCCTCTAATTTATGTTTACATAAGATCAGAAAAAGGAGAAAAACACACCACTTCCACTTTAACTCATGAATGTGTAGAAYAAAAATACTTCAAAAAATGCCCAGGGTGAACAGAGGAAGAGCCAGATTTTCTTTTTTTGTTAGCTCTTTTCTCCCAGCCTCCCTCTCAGACACTGCTGCCCAGTTTCAGACAAACTTGACAGAGGGCAGCTCTGGCTGAGATCGACTTCCAGAAGTAAAAACCACTCTGAGCAGAGAAAAGAGAAAAAAATAGTGATGCTGTTTAAGAAAAACACAAAGCTTTCATGTAGCTCTAAACTAGCACACACCAACTTTCCCAGGTAGCAGGAAAAATGGAAAAGGCAGATACAGGTCAGAAGGATATCRGAGTATTTAAGGGTCAGGGTTGAAGAGGGCGTTTGGGTCTTGGACTACTACAAGAAAGAAATGGGCAAAATTTAAAAGTCACAAATTCTAAGAGGAGACATTGCAGATGCTGCAGGATCCTCGGGCTGCTGCACAAGCTATGGGACTTGGACATTGGTAGCTCAGCTACACAGAACAATTTTTCCTTAGCAGAAGAGAAATTCACAAAATTTGCAGAAGAGACGCTAGTGGAAAGATTATTTTCACGTGCCTGTTTTTGCCCAAATTGGTGAGTAAAACCCCACAACTATCATCAAAACTCAAAGCCATCTTGGATTCATACCCCAATCTTTTTCTCCACGTAATTACGTCCTGAGCACTGTTCCATGTCTCATTTTGCTTTGCAGACTGTATCGCTCAGGCTTATTCCACTATTCATCATCACTGCCCTTCAAGCTCTCTAGAGCTCTAACTTAAAGCTTTCTACTAGGCYGATAGCTGCCTATGCATACTTAAAAAGCTTTTATGAAATTTAAACCTCAAAACAAATAAATCTACTGCCATATTTTTGGCCAGTTCCTTTACATGCCAAATCATGTCTGCAACATATGCAAATTTAGTTTAGAGGAAGAGTTTACCGCTACTTTTATCRGAAAACTGAAATATCTGACTACAAGCAAAAGTGTCAAGTTGCAAGGACAGGAACAGTAATTCAAGAGATGGAGACCTGGCTTCACTTGCAGCAACATGGAAGCGGCAGTTTAAATACTGCTGTACTGTGATAATTCTACATTTCCCACCACTCAGTAAATACAAATAACATGCCAGCCCTGCCACAAGTATCACTTGGTTTCCTATTCCATTACAAAAATCAAGAAATGTTAACATTCAGTTTTCACTGACCTTCTTGTATCTATATAAGATGATGTCTTATGAAAACAGAAACTCACAAAACCGTCAGCTGAAAACAAAGCACTATGTTAAGTTAAAAAAGTCTGTACTTTCTTTCTGTCCAATGTTGTTTTCATGTCTCCATCTACAGTTAGCTTCAGCCTATGAGAAGCACCTAAAATCAGAGAGAATCATTCGTCTTTTTAAACTTCTACATTCCTTAATGATAACTTTTCAGAAACTTAACAATTTTTCAAATTTAAAAACAAAATGCTGGTGCRTGGCGATATTTTAGTGGTTGGATTTCAGAACACCTCTGAACAAGGTCCTGGAGCTTTTCCACTGGCCACTGGAGTCAGAGGGTGCTGCTCACCAAACAAGKCACAGTGTAGGTATTATAAACCATCAGAATAATTATTTGCATTGTTTTATTGTTCAAGTTTATTTTTTCCACAACAGAGAAGATTTTCCCTTTTGTGGAAAATAAAGGCTTTTTTTCTTAAAAAAAGAAAAGGGGGGGGGCATTAATTTCAAGGACTTAAAACACATCATTAAAACTCCTAAAAATACAGAATTGTTTGTTTCTCTAGGTTTGGGGGTTTTCTTTGTTTTAATGTCATCAGGTATTTTCTTCCTTTTCTTTCAAACTGATGGAAGACAACTGTATTTAACTTTCCATAGACATCTGATACAACTGTTGCAAAACATATGCAGTATTAAGTTGTTAATCATAGTATTTATCCACTGTTGGTTTATCATTGTGCAGTGGAGTTTTGTCGAAACACAAGTATGTCAGTTCTTCAGACAAGGCTCAAAACAAGCCGAAATTCATCTCCTCCTTCTCTCTCCACCACCCACCCCTTACGTACCACAGTACAAGCTCCTACTAAAACCTWTAAGCTCTTGCTAGCTGGCACAGAACCCCTGACAGTCCTGAGGCCATGGGTATGCACAACTTTTCCAGCACAGCAAAATCTCTTCCATGCCCTGAAACAGTAACTGAGAAAACGACTCTCTGATTTAAGCCTGCAGAAGCTTCCTGACACACATACCCCCCCCCCCCCCCCAAAAAAACCAAACCAGGAACGAGAAAAGAGGCACCCAGCAATTCACAGTTACTTGAATACCAAAAATAAAATTACTTCTGTTGTCAATAAGGTAGAGTCTGATCAAGGCAGTTTGTTTCTTGGCAAGGAACTGATGTGACCATTCTAAAAACACGGCACTGGTGCACAGATCTAGATGGACTATAATAACAGCACAATTGTTTACATACACAAGCTAATACTACTAGTTAGGAAGGAATTCATTTTTTAAAGATTTAGCTATAACTATTATATTTTTTTCCTCGATCATAACATTAGCTTCCCTTCTTTAAAATCACACCACACAATTTGCACTTCTGCACGGGCAGAAGAGACGAATGCTTCAGCTCCCCTGTACCAGTGGCTGCTAGGAAGGCGAACGCTGGACGCTGCGCCTCCCCAACGGCCTCATGAAGAGACAGCTGAAGTGCCGAGGAGGGAGGGAAGGAAAGGAAGGGAAGTCACAGGCTTCCTGCTATTACGAGCCAAATTTAAACCCTTTCTACATCACAAGGGGCCCAGTTATTGGCAGCAGTGCAGAGAGTAGGAAAATTTGGTTGATACGGAGTCTTCATTACACTTTAAAGACAGCTGTAAAGGCGAAGCACTCGGGATGACTGCCGTGGAGAGGGACGCTCCTGGTACTTAGGACATTACTACGGGAATATGCCAGTCGACAGCACAACCAACGCAAGCCTTGCTGCACGTGCTGGGAGCTGCCTAAGCGCTTCTAAAACCCCATCCAGCAGAACTGGTGTTAGAAGCACTTTGCTTCTCCAGTCCTCCTTTCTGCTCCCCAGGGCCCCAGCACTGCCGCTTCCCACTCGCCACCTTCACAACAGGAACAATAACATATTTCTGTCTTCAGCTCAACTACAGATTATAAAGGGATTTTTTTTTTATATCAATCTTTACTGTAGTTAACTTGGCTAAAACTTTAACCACCTTCAAATTCACCTTAACGTTGTTAGCTATTAAGCACATTAATTACCTGGAACACTCGATTCCATACAGTTCCTCAAATAACTAATTAGCTAAAACAATCAAGGATTGCGATCCGAGAGGAAATCCCTCTGGTTTTGTACACCTCCAGAGATTTTACCATGTTAATTGCTACATTCCCGACCCAAGGCCAATTTAGCTAAATGCACACGACAACTGTCCCTTCATCTATTTAGAGGTAGACTCTTAAAAGAAACAAATAAAAAATCCCCACACTCACTGAAGGAAGTTAGTGCATTTAGCACTGGATATCCTGTTTAGTCACCAGAAATTAAAAAGAGTATTTGAGTAACACTAAGGAAAAACTTTTGATTCTCTCATTTCTAGCGCAATGAACATCTTTCATGTTCAGGTATTTCTCTTTCTGCTCCAAATATCCGTTACCACAGGGCAACCAAACTAAAGGCAGCCACATTTTAGAAGGGACTTAGACCTGCACTTCTGTCAAGCCACATGACCAAGCTGCATCAACAGAAATAACTTAAAACTACATTTATGTATATAGACACTAATGTTAACGAATGCCTCTTCCYGTCCCCAAAGCCCTGCTGTTCATCACACCAAGTTTGGTGCTATGGGCAGATATGACTGTGTTTGACTAGTTCTGCAAGGGCTCATAGGAACATTAAGAGAAATAATGCCTCCCTTTTCTTACCTTCCCCTCCCTAAAAATAAACAAAAACAAACAACAACAMCACCAAACTACCCATACTCTTACTAGCTGAATCCTCCATCATCTTCTATGAAGTAGGGAAGGCAGAAAGGGAATGAATTGAAAAAAAAAAAAAAAAAAAAAAAAAAGGCACATCAGGGAAAGCAGGATAATGTATGGAGAAATTAGTTACTTTGGAAGAAAAATGCAAGTCATTTAAGTACAAGCAAGCAACTTGTAACATCTCCAAAACACTTAAAAACAGCCTTCCTCTTCTCCCTCCACGTAAAATCTATGTTATGATCTACTGACTATTTCTGGCAATAAAAAAACTAAAACTAGATGGCCTACAACACGCTTCCTGTATGTCCTGTGCACGCTGCTGTTTGATCTGTCCCGATTCTGACATACCAACAGGCACTCCAGGGCACGCACAGGGCGGCGGGGTGAGAGG
>NW_020455532.1:4135036-4139895 GCF_003342845.1 Nothoprocta perdicaria
CTGGCGGCGCGCGGGAGCCCGGCCCGCGCTGCCGAGGCCCAACCTGCCCATGTGCAGCCGCACG
Source organism: Nothoprocta perdicaria (assembly GCF_003342845.1). Classification (NCBI taxonomy): domain Eukaryota; kingdom Metazoa; phylum Chordata; class Aves; order Tinamiformes; family Tinamidae; genus Nothoprocta; species Nothoprocta perdicaria. Next base: position 4,135,101 of record NW_020455532.1, read on the forward strand.
CGCCACTCGGCCCCAGCTCGAGAGCCTCCAAGGACCCGCTGCTGCCCCAGCCTGGGCCCCGCGCAGGGCCGGTTCCGCTCCCGGCTCCATGGCTTTGCCCAAGGGGAATCAGTCTGGCGTTGACTGCGGCACRCAGCTTGGTCAGGAAGGCTGTGCACCCAAGTAACGCACCGGGCAGTACCGAGCAACACCGGCTCTTTAGCAGCATCTGTACGTCTAGAAACTGTGTTGGTACGGATGGGGTTTGAAAGGTGCCCAGGACTTCTGCTTCTGTCAATGGATCTTTCACTCAGCACGTAATGTTGACAGCTGATATGACAAAGCCAAATCCTGCAAAACTTTTCAGTCATTAAAGTCTTTTTAAGAGGTCTTTACTAAGATGAGTAGTCAAAAAAAAAGGAAGACGACTTGTTTGGGATGCAGGACTGGGCACTTAGGAAAAAAAGAGTTATCTATGATAAAGAAAATATTCCCTACAGAGAGGAGCAAAAAACATGTAGCGCAGAATGTAATTTATTATGAATCAGTCTGAACTTTCTTCCAAAAGACTGTGTACCTTATCCTGCACTAGCGTTCGGGGATTAGGAGGAAGTATTGTCCAGGCTCCTTGGCTAAACATTTAGCTCAGAAATTCTTACTAAAGAATTAACTACCGAAAGACTAGTGAAAGCTTAACTAATCTTCCCCAAAACACAGGATTTACAAAATAAATGATACTGACTAGAAGCTAAAATATGGTAATATAAAATTATAATGTTTGAAAACAAAAGATAAAACAGTAGTATTTAAAAATATTAAACAAATGCAGAATAAGCTCTGAAATTCCAGCACACAGAAATCAATCAGAATTAATTTAGCAGGTTCCAGTATACTCATATACAAAGACAGCTTGCAAGCATAAACTAACATCCAGAAGAATCTCTTCCCACTCCCTAGCAGGATTAGATGAAAAGTTAGCAAACACAAATCTTCCTCAGACAAAAAATAGATTTTCATTTTCTCTAGCTTAATACCATTCTCTCCTCATGACTATCAAATAATTGAACAGATTTTAAGTGTAAACAAGAAAAGCTCTTAGGGACATAATTTAACACAATCATCAGGACAAGCAAACACAACAGAAGAAAAAAGAAAATCTGACCTATTACCCCAAAGCTTCCTTTTACAGTCTTACTTTGTAAAGACACAAAAACAAAAGCCTTATTTCCTCTAAATAAAGAAAATTGCATTCGTTTTGTACACTGACAGGAGGCATGTCTACAGCACTATGAATCAACGTGCTATAGCAGAGGTAAATCAGTGTCAGCCATGTTGTGAAAGAAACTGTAGTTAAAAAAAAAAAAACCCAAAACTTAAGCCTTAATCAAACTGGATACACAGAACTTGATATAAACCATTTTATACCATTAGCTCTTATTTATTATTGGTGCATGACTTCTTCAAGTTTATGTCTATTAATCTCATCTAAAAATACACATCCAAATTCTAGAGATCGTGACACAGTAGCAAGAAGAAAACATGCCAAGATATAAAACAAAACCAATGGCTACTGTGTGGCACATGCGTGTAAGGTAGGTTGTAAAGTGAAAAAAACAACAACAACAAAAATAACAAATGCACTTACTCAGCATTAAATCCATTCACATGCAAGATCCTCATCTGTTTGACTATTGTGCTTTTACCGGATTCACCAGCACCTAGAAAATGAAAGTAAATCAATTTCAGAAGGAAGCATGACTGATGAAGGGACACGCTAGAGCTTTTTCTTCAGGGTAAAATCCAGAAAGCTGATCTCCTCAGCACAAGAGTGAAAAGTGAAAGAAAAAGAAATAATTGTCACTGGAAACTTCAGTTGGAGCTAAAAATAAATGCCCAGCTCAAGTCATGTGTCAGATCTGACTCTTGGATCATTTCACTGTCCATTTTTCCAGTGTCAATGTTAAAAGCAGATTGCAAGACTCGGAAGAAAAAAAAAAAAGGACAATTTAAATATTGTATAGAGGTTGAGATAGTGAATAACAAAATTTGTTCATGTTTCCACCACTTTCCGATGCAGAGAAAGATTAGAGGGAGACCATATTAAGTAGAAACATTTTTGTTAGATCCTTAAAACATTTGAAGTTTGCCTGCAGTTATCATCACCCAGTCAAAAGACGGCAACTGAAATCACACAAAGTATAACATATGGATCCTCGCATCTGAAAGAGGCAGGCAACCCCTTCAGGCCTCCACCCACCAAGCTCCTGTTTCTCTAATTCGTGCCTGTGCTCAACCTCCCATCCTCTGCACGAGGTCCAAACCAGCCGTCGGCCCCATGAGATGCAGAGACCACCTCCAAACAGCCCCCCAACGCCCTCCTCCCACCCCGTCCTGTCCCAGGGGTACAAAGCAAAGGCACAAATAAAAATCCCTCCACTTTRCTCCAGTTCCCGTGGGCAGACACACTCCGTTCTGCATGCCGGACCGCAGGGACCCTGTGTGCAGCCCACCCGACTGCCTGTGGTGCCCATGTTGCCACACACGCTAACACGACTTGAATGGCAGTAGTTAATTGAACTACTCCACGCTGCCAGATCAGGAGTTCTTGATATGAAACAACCTTTCTTTTTCTGTTAACTTTTCGGGCTTTACCTGGGAAAACACAGGAAGATTCTCTTTAGCATCTCCCAGCTACTCGCTTATTCCCCTCATTAGCCTGCATTTCAGCAAGAGAAGCCATGTGTGTGTGGCAGGAGGGGCAGCAAGGTACGGGTTGTATTTATCGGATGCCAGGCCTCTCCTCGCACACGCTGACAGCACCGGCCTCCATTTTGAGCCTCATGTGCAAAACTCGATTTTAGCAATAATATTTCAAAGTTCGCTTTCCGACAGCCGCGCTCTCTTCTGCTTTCCCCCCTTCCCCTCCTTCTCCCTCACAAATTCCTCATGGTCCTGTTCTGCTCTCCATAAAACCTGTTTGCACGTTTTGCTGCCTTAGCACCAGGCCTTTTTTTCTCTCCGTTTTGTTGGCAGATGTTTGCAGGCACAGAAAGAGCAGTTTTTTATCTACAAGTCCGCATGCAAGCACCATTTCCCTCCCAACCTGCCACATTATAATGTTCATAGCACGTCCCTTCCCCTCCCCTTCAGGCACACTGCACCACGCGAGAGAGACAGGCAGCAACACCAATCCAGAGCGCGACGAGCTCCAGCTAAGCCAGAGACGGGGTCCTCTCACAACCCAGAATTATTCAGCAAGAGTAGTAGATGCTACACTATGATACCTCCATTAAGAATAACGACGACATTTCAGTCGCAACGCTAAATTATGTCTTATAAATAAAAGCACTAGAAACCGAAATCTTTACTTAGTTCAAAGCCAGGGGGAGATTGTTGTTGCTCTTACTATAAACATATGCAGCTTGGCATTGACATTCTCTGGATCCGATACAACATCAGTGAAGCAAAATTAAGAATTATATACGAATTTCGGAACAAGCCTATTTCCTGATTTGGCCACTCATTGAGGCCCTGCTCTCACAGACAATTCTGCACACGTTTAACTTCACCACCAAGGATAGTTCCATTAATTTCAGTGAGGCTCCTCGGAGCAGAACTGGGAAGCAGGTAGTCGACTGTAAGAGGAAGGCCTAAAAACAGCACTGCAAATCCACCAGAAAATTATTTAGCTGCTCTTGTTATTTGAATATGATGTAGATATTAATACTTTGCACTTACAAAGCACATCTTTTTTTATTTACATGCGCTTTTTCAAGTAACCCATCATAAAAAACTCATCTCTCTCTTTTTTTTTTTTTTTTTTTAAACCATTCAATTTATGTTCTGGATTTTCTACAGTGTATAACAGCTACTGTTAAGAACCATAACACTAGAACTATCACATGAAATGATGGACACAGAGATAGCCTTACAGCCATCACTAAATACCACAATTTTTATTTATGAGCATCTGAATTATGTTGCAGTTACCAAAACTATTAAAAAAAAAAAGGAAGGGGGAAGCCCACTTAGAACCCTCATGTTTCTGTTTTTCAGATCTCACGTCTTAATAAAATAAGCAACCTGGCAGTATACAATTTTTCTGCATATAATAGGGTTTAGCTCAATTCTGGTAGGCCAATTTCCCCCAGACCTAAAATCCAAGTTTATCTATCGGGAGATCTCTGCTGGAAGAGCGGCAGATTTTTCACTGCTGTAAGTATTGTYATAACCCTAGTTATTTCTCCATTTATGATAAGCCTCTTTCTTAAATTAGCACTTAKAAAATTTCACCAGGAAGAGCATTTCTTGAAACCCACACCCTTTAAAATGTTATTTTTGTTAAAACAGCGTTGTTTCACACCAGAACCAGGTCTGTCCATGAGGYCTAACCTCTCTCCCACATTAAACCCCCCACACAACGCTCACGAGGAGACCCTCGGAGTGACCAAAACACCTAASGGCTCACAAACACACCTTGCTTAAATACCTATGTTTATATATATATGAGTCTGAGAACCGTTTTCTTACCCGCACTTCGCTAATAATTTTTGTACTTTCCCCTTCCTTTAACGCCTAGGCGTCCGAATGCATCTGGCGGCCGAGAGCCACGACACGTGCGGGGCTCCTAAAGGACCCGTTAAAGCAGCAGCCGGGCCGCGCTCCGGGCGTTCCCGCCTCACCGGAGCCCCACGCGCGAGCGCGACGGGGCCGTCCCCGCGGCGAGACCCGCTCCCGCGGCGCTGCCGCCGGGCCCCGCCGCTGCCCCGGCCTGTTGGGCCGCCGCTTCCCGGCGGGGCCCGGCCCGGCGCGGCGC
>NW_020455532.1:4141145-4191800 GCF_003342845.1 Nothoprocta perdicaria
GTTTCCAGGCTGCTCAATCCTCTTGGCTTCTCCAGCTAGCAGTGGGGGTGGGGGGGAGAGGAAAAAAAAAAAAATAAAGCCCGGTCGGTGTCTCCCCCCGAGCAGGAGCCGTCCCTCACTGGAGGGCTTTTCCCTGCCTTATTTTCCCTGCTCTCTCCTGCATTTCTGCTGGTGTTTTTTTTTTTTTTTTTCTCCTTCCCCCTGCGAGCTCCGGAGGAGGCAGCGCGGCGGGTGGGGCAAGCGGCGCCCTCGCTGCACGCTGGGAGCGGAACCGCTCACATGACGGGCGCGTCAGCCCGCGCCGCCGCCGGCGCCCTCTTCGAACCGGCCCGCGGGCCGCGCCGCGCCGCCCGCGCGCTTCCCCGCGCCGCGGCAGCGCGGACTGGGCCCGGGAAGCGCGGCGGAAGAGCGGCCTTTGCGGAGGGCTGTCCGTGATAACAGCACCGCTGAAAACCCAGAAGTTGCTGCGCTAAATACGCGTGTTTGTGGGTGAACTTCACATCTCCCCACAGTTACCTACAGATACGCCTGCAGATCCCAATGCATGTGAACGGATTATCCCACTCTGGGTTATTCCAGGCAAATCCTGGCACCCTGGGCAGCTCCCTCCTGCCCAGCTTGACCCACACAGGTGTGGGGCATGGACATGCCCACACAGCCCCTCTGAAGGCAGCGGCACAAGTGAAAACTAAGGGATTTGAAGGATCGGGCTCCATCTTAGTAGTCCCCTGTATCATTCTCATATCAGCAAAAATCTATGCACAAAACTACACCAATGAACCTTTCAACAAAAGGGAATCCAAAGATATTGGAATGAAAAATAGAKGTTTACCCATAGCTCTATTCTATACCTATACCAGACAATACCTATACCATGCCCATGCTAACAGCAGTTCCAAACTGAAACCAGAAAATCCACAAACATGAATGGTCTTTCTACAGAAAAGAACAAGGCTGGTAATGAAGAACATTTTTCCTTCCCAAAAGTACTTAATTAGTGAGGATTGCCTATATACCATTTTTGCATAACTGCTTACAAACTTTCTACATTTGCTATTACTATTTCCCGTGATTACTGAAAACGTGCATTACTTTACATATTYATCCTCATCTGCAAAATTCAGTCATCCTCATTGCAGCGGGCACATCCTCTTCAGTCACCCAGTTCCCTTCTTTACAACCACCTACAGTAAAATAATTATGTGAATAGAACAAGCAACTAGAGAGTCAGACAGCATCACCAGATACAGCTATTTATCTGCCTTTGCTTAAAGATCAGTGACCTCCAAGGAGGCAGCAACACCACCATCAAACCTCAGTCTTCAAGGATTTATTGGGACATTCAATATATTTGAGAAGCCACAACTTGGGGGCACCCAGAGTGCAAATTCCTAGTGACTTCCCCTGGGGTTGGTTTAGGCCAAGGAAGTCTTTAAAGGTCTTAGAGGGACTTGGCTTCCCGATGTCCAGATTCACCTGAAGCAAAGATTATGTGCATTCCCTTGCGTCTTCTGTTTATTTGCAYTGTTTACATGTAATATGTATTATTGAAATATATTTTAACTGTAGTATTTACAGAATTCASACAGAAAATTATAAAGCCTCATCACTTTTTTTTATGGTAAGTGGTATGAAGAGAATGCAGAAATGCCAGTACCTGCCACCTGCTTCGTTGGGGCAGAGCTGTCCCCAGCCTCCAGGCTCTGCTTGGGTGTCACGGGGCTCTCTTAGGAGTGGGGGAAGGGGAAATATCTTGGGTTTCAACTTGATCACCACTGGATTCACAAACAAGACGAAAATCACTGCTGGTRACATATAAATGCTAACTATCCATGAACTGTGAGCAGAGCTGACTTAGCAAAAGGGGGGCAGTCAAACCTGTATGCACTGAAAACTGCATTATTGCCATGTAAATCCCACTGTCCATCAGCCTACGGAGGGCTGTACCAAGCACCTCAGTGCCTGGTGTTTAAATTGCTGCAGCAGCTGCCCAGAGGATGGCTACAGTTCTGTTAAACTGGACACCTGTATCTTTTGAACAGAGCCTGCAATACAGTAGTTGAAAAAAACACGCAGCTGGTTTACTTATGGAACCAAGATTTAGCTCATTGTATGAAAAACATTATTAGACTGTTGAAGTGTTAAAAGCTGTTAAAAGCTGTAAAGCACAAAGAAACCCCTTCTTGAAACTTTCAGCACTCTCCCCCCCCCCCTTTTTTCTTTTTGGCTTTCTGAAATATGATATGACTCAAGAAGAACCAACCCTACTGCACAAACCTACCCTACTGGCATTTTGTTGTTGCTGTTTTCTTTTTTTGCTTTTGTTTTCTGATCCGGTACTGATTAGGGGAGCATCCTTTGAAGAAAAGTGTGTGAGCTTCCGTCTTGTAAACATCTGTGAACTTTGGCTTCACTACACAATTCCCATCGGAAGGATAAGCATATGCAAAATGTGACCCCTAAATTGTTTGTGAACATTTTGATTTGCACAATTTGAAAGGAAGATGCTGTCCCCTTTTTGTACTAAAGTTCGCTTTTGAGGAACCTACATGCTTCAACTCAATAAATGTGAAGATGAAATAACTATATGTATGGCCATAGTGCCTATAATGTAACAAAAAGGTAACTATTTGAAGGCTCAATATCTTTCGTATATGTTAAAGAATCCTGCTACATATTAAGCAGAGATGTCTTACAATATTGCAAGATCATAGGAATGCAGAAATGGCTGAAGGAGACRTAAAATTGCTTGTTGTCTCAAGGAGACATAAGATGTCTTATTAGCTCAGTCCTGCACTATTTAAATTAATGGGATTAGATTGAGAGAATTTGACACTTGCAGATGAAACCCAAATTCACTCATGCTCCCTTTTARGACTAAATATAACAGCAAACAACCTCAAATTCTATTGCCATTTTTTTTTGCACATCTGAAATATGTGCAAAGATGCTGACACACCATCACACATCTAGTTTATGGATTTTTACTTTGTTTACTTTGGAAGGAAGTTTACTTCGGTAGTAAGAAACAATCATCTGTTGTTTTACTTCACAAATCAGAAAATATCTCAGACAGCAGTATAATTTGAGATTGATAACATTTGAACTGTAATATTCATACAGAATAGGTGTACTGTAAAGTCTCACATATCCATAAGCTTTTCATTCTATTTGACAACTTACTGGCTTTTTAGTTCAATTGGTCTAAAACTTTAATTAAAAAGGTCAAATCTTTCAGCTTTCTTTTCTGAAAAAAAGGGATTCCATTGCAATTGATTCCTCCATTCTTCCTCCATACGTTGGCCTCAAAAACAATTATCTGGTTGTCTGGGATCGAGGGAAGGTTTGTAACAAGAACCCGATCCTGTAAATAAACATTTACTCCATTCAGCTGAGTAGTCCCACTGAGGTGTATAGTTTATTTGGACTTTACTCTTCCTAGCTAGGACAACCATATTAGCTTAACTTGTAAACGACTAAGAAAAATCAGATATAAAATTGAACTACAATATCAATGCCAGTAAAAGTGAGACAGAGCTTGTTTAAAAGCTCACAAACATATAACGGAAAATGTAGATGCAACATTTGTTATGTTCTTAACTGACTAGGTTTTGATACTGCTGAAAAAATACTTTTCAGACTCATTGACTAGGTTTTGATACTGCTGAAAAAATACTTTTCAGACTCATCCTTGGGGATCCACTTTTTTTTTTCTTCTTCCTTTTTTACCTATCTAAATGGGTAAAACTCTCTGCTTACAGTCCCAGGCTGCACTGGTTAAACTCTCAACCGATCAGAGCTGGGCTCCGCGTTCGTTAGAGTTGCTCTCTGTTATTTATGGGTGATTGTGAGGTCCTTCTTTCAACACAGAAACCATCCAAATCCTCCAGCTTTACAAATGCCCCCATTTACTACTGTCACATTTGTTGGGAAGTTGATGGTACCAAGTACTCTTGCCTTCCCAGCCTACAGAAAAAAGGAAYAGTTACGTATGTGTTTCCACATGGGACACTTGTATTGTTACTGGGACCATCCACAGTTCCATGATCTCACCAACTTTTGGCTGTGGAAGGGGGGTGGAGGTGGGACAAAACCAATGTGCTCATTTGGAAGGGAAGACGCAGACTACATCACGCTTGAGCATCCCTTAGCAACCAGGCTCAAATGGCATTGCTGCTTTGGAGGGGGCTCTCAGCCCTCAGTCCCTGCTAGCGCTGAGGAGGGACAGTGGAGAAGACAACATGCAGCTCACAAACTAAAGCAATAGGTGTGATCCTAACTAGGCAACTTCCTTTGTTTCTGTTTATAAGCGTATTTTCAACAAGTCCATTTTAATGAAATGATACAGGGCTCACTTAATCTAACGGACATATGAAACAAATGGTGGTTATAGCAACACCTTTATCTCTGATTTACTTTAGGATCTTAACTTGGAAACCTAAATTGTTGTAARCTTTGCAGCTTTGCTTTCAGTGATCTCAGGACGATTCTATAGTGAGGCTGCTTTCTGTGTGTGAAAGAAATACAAAATATGCTCTGATTTAAAGCTATCAAGTGTTTGTATGCAGAGGATCTGTGTATTACAAATTATACAGTTCTTCACAGCAAATCTGAAAACGTAGTTGCAACCATGTGTCTAGTTCTCTCTGCTGCCTAGCACAGACACCTGAGAACTTCCACCCATAAGAGTTTGGGTCAGAACTGCTAATCATGTCAAGACGAAGTTGTTATGAGTTTGGTAACAAAGTCTCATAGGGAGATTGTCTAATTCTTCTTTTCCCACTGAGCATCTGCAATCCTATAACGCCCTGCAGTTGAGCATACTGTCTTGCAGGATAAGGCTTATACCTTGCTTGTTTTTTTYTTCTTTTTTTAAGCTATGAACTCTTTTCCACTCTGTGATTCATTTGAAGTTTATCAACTTTTATTTTTTTCTCCTAAGGTTTTCAAGAGACTTAAAGTACCACGGGTAAAAGGGATGAACAGAGTTATATTAGAAATATGCAGAAGAAGTTCCACCTGTGCATAGCACCTTTGAAGATTCTGATTTTACTCAGAAATAAGAAATAATTGTATTCTTTTAAAGAGGTCTAAATTACTTAATGCATTGTTTTGTTGCCCTTCAAATCCACAGTGCTACAGTAAGGCAGTTCTAGCAGACTTTTAAAATCAAGGACTCTTTCTGAGATAAATTAACTCTTTCAGTTAAAGGGCATTTTTTTAATATTGCACACTGTATATGTTTATGCATCAATTTATCTCTACTTTGAATTCCCTTAAAATTTTTAGCATTAGAAATCAAGAACTGTGAGGCTTCATTCTGTGCCATAGAAGTGACTGGTAGTTCAGTATCAGACCTATTCATATCAATGTATTTAATCCCCAGTAAAAGTAAAAAAGTCTTTCAGTTAGTCATACATGAGGATTAGTTAAGGCTCTGATTTAGACTTAGATCCATTTTTTTCCCTTTTTTTTTTTTGCATTTGCTTTAAACATTAAAACAGCTCCTGGGGCCACTAGCAATGAATCAGGTCTGCTGCTTATGCTTTCCTTAGATGGAGGCATCCTCTGCAAGCTATCGTTGTCGTGCAAAATCCTTTGGACTCTTTAACTTGGTGATAAAAAAGGGAGACAGTTTCAAAGTCTCCAAATTACCCTTTGACCCGCTGAACAAGGAACCCTTAAGTAATCTCAAACCCGTTTAAAGGAGAAACAAACAAATTAAAGCCAAACAATAATCTAAAAAGGAAAAACAAAGCAAACAGATTAGAATTGGAGCAAGAATCCAATATGGCTTTTTTTTTCTTTAGTTGTCTCCTTTGCAGTTGCCAGAACAAAACTCGCTTTAAAAAGTATTAAAAGGCAAACAAGGTTCAAAATTAAACCATTATCAATCAAGCCCAGGGAGGGCAATCCAGGCTCATCGAGGAGAATGACAAGTTGGTCTGTCTCACGAAAAGAGCGAGCCTATCTGAGCAGAGTAGGCTGAGCATTGTCAGGGAGAAATTAATGCACCGCTAATATATTCAATAAAGAACAAACAGAAAACACTTAAGTACAGATACTCCAAAACAAACAGAATGAAAAGGAGATACTTCCCTCTCTGGCAAAGCAGAAGAATTTTTCCATACAGAAATTCTAAACTTGAGAGGGATTTTTGTTTTGTTTTTAAATAAAAACAAGCCCAAAGTCTACTAATAGAATTAACCAAGACCTTCCATGAAAACCAGGGAAAAAAGTCTTGCCTCTCTCCCTTTTCTTTTAAGCTTTTCCTCAAAAACTCTAAAAGAGACTGTAAGGAATTCACAGGATTACAGAGATAAAATACTAAACAGTAGCTTTTTGCCTACTAGCTTTTCTTCTGTGCTTACAGTTTTTTTCATTACATTTTTCTTACTCTACACACATTCTACAGTGTACTTTATTAAAAGAAAAAATCCTTTACGTAACAGAAGCCCCAGCACATCATAGCCTTCCACCCAACACATATGGATTACCCCCCAAATCGAGCAACTCCCTTCTCAGGCTCCGTTTCAATGTTTGTCAATACTCATTCCATACCTACCCCCCACTGCAAGCTTTTTCAGCAGAATTAGCCTGTTTTAATTGTTCTGCTTGTGGCATGAAACCCACAGAGGCACAAGTCGGGGGGAGCTCTCTAACGCTCGGGCCATGCTCAGCTCCTGCGAGGAGGTGCCCAGTTCCCAAGTCCAGCTTCTCCCGCCGGGGAGGTGAGCGGCAAGGGGCAGATTCCCGCTTTCCCAGCCCTTTCCCGGCCGCGGCAGYGGGTGCCAAGCGCGGCGGCGCGGGCCCGGGCGCAGTTTCCCAGCGGAGCGGGGGGAGCGCGCTGCGGGCAGCGAGCCGGGCCCGGCAGGGTCCCCCTGCTCCGCGCAGCCGCGTCCCCCCGYGCTCCTGCTTCTTGCTGCCTCTCGCCTTAGGGAGCGCAACAGGAAGGGGAATAAGGAGATCTCTGAAACAGTTTGCCTTGTTGCATAGGTTTGGATGGGCTGGAAACATTCCTCTCCTTCTTTTACATTTTTCCAAACAGAACTATATTCAGGCTTTCACACTCAAAATAACGGCATTTCAGTGTCAGCAAACCACAATACTCCCAGTACCAGGAGCCATTATTAAAGATCATCTGCAAGGGAACAGAAATGTGATTTTGCTCTTCTTTCTTTACACTGCTGAAAGCCTGAGTGTGTTCTCTTTCAGAAAGGGTATTTTCTCCCATCTTCCTCTTTACACAGAAAAATGCTAAGCCCAAAACCTAAAATTACATACAGACACAATTACAGAATAGGGGTCTTTTGTACCCTATTTTTCCTGGAAGACTCTGGTTGTCTGGCAAACTAACAGCATCATTACGTCTTAAGCGCCTTGATGTTAAATTAGAGTGCCCCATGTACCCTAGGGCAGTTGCAGATTTTAGACACTTTTCCAGTGTTCCAAATAAGTCTTTTGGGTGTCTTTTTTGTCTTAACTTTTAGAGATGTGCATAAATCAGCTCATTGTCCCAAAGCCTTTAGGTGCGGAATGAAAGATTCCCCTTGTTGCTCTATCTGTGCCAGGGCTGGGCACCGGGCAGGGCCTGTTCCCAGCTCCCGCCCGGCAGCCTCACAACCTGGGGCCCAACACAAGGACCTGATCTCAGTCACATTAAAAATGGCCGAAGTGAAGGATTATCCTGGACCATGCRTGGGAGGATGCCTTCAGCATCCCGTCCCCTCTCTTGAAAGGTGGTGTCTACCTTAAATCTGTTCATACCCTCAAGGAATTCAACAGAAATGCCAATGGAAAAGAGGCGAGCTCTGGCATTAAACAGTGGACTTGGATTCAGGAGACCTGATCTAACACAGATCATTCGATCCAGCAGAGCCACTGAGCTGTGCATGACCTTGGACAAGTCATTTCCCCTTTTTTTGTGCCCCTTTCTTTCCAACTATGTTTTATCTGCTTTTCTCACATAGGTTGTAAGTTGTTTACTTCCTATGTGTCTGCACTGTATCGAGAACCAAGGGGCCCTGATCTCATTTGTGGCCTTTTAAGCCTTTCTGTAACTCATTTCATAATAAAATAATTATTTTAAAGKGAAGTGATTTTAAAAGACTGTCTTCTTTTTATTAACACCTATTTAACTCAGACATCCTCAAGAACATTAAATGAAAAAAATTAGTTGCTAAAAATTGAATGCTCTTTTCTTAAGTGAAAATGCTGAGAAAGCTGCCAGTATGCTTTCGAGTCCATCTCCCACAGGCCCTCCAGCAAAATCAGGGAAAACCCAAATCAGCTTGCTACATTCAGAGTACCAGACAAAAATACCTTTTACTTTGAAATAAGAATAATAATAACAAAAAACTCCTGCATGCTTTTCAATCTTTCTCCTTACGCTATAAAGTATAAAACAGGGCAGAAACCCAGTGGTGTGTTCTTTTGCAGGTGACCTCCAGGTTCRCTTTATGCTCTTTGGCATTATAATAACGAATTTGTTTTTCCATTGCTCTGTGCATGCTCGCTTGTCTCACTAGGAGTGACCTACTCACTTCTGAGGCAATCGGCTYTTTACAGCTTAGTCTATGTAAACAGAGCAAGTTTTTGCAGCGGAGCCCCCGGTCCTCAGTGTGAGGAGCACATTCCAGCCCCACGGATTTGAGGGAGTCGGGAGGGCGCTGGAAGGTGCCACAGGCTTGCTGGGTGTGGGCACCGAGTCCCTGAGCTTGCTGCAAGGCCTGCATGAGTGAGCCCTGCATGTGAACACGACCCCTCCGCTTGCTGCCTAGGAGCAGGGCTGGGCCAGCAGGGGCTTTGGGGGCGATTCACCCTGCTCCCACCAGGGCTGGGGAGCTGCAGCGAGGGCGAGGAATCCCACGGCAGTTACCCACAGGATTAGGGAGCGTGGAGCAGCGCCGGCCCTCGCCGCGGAGCCGGGGCCGCTGCTCCCGCTCCAGCCCTCGCCAAGGAGGCCRAGTCCATCCCAGCTCAGGGAGGCCAGAGCCAAGGCAGGGCCCTCTTGCAAGGCTGAATGTCTCGCCTAGACATAAAATATACATCCATATTTATTCTGAACAGCTCTTTCTATGAATTCCTGTTACTAAGGGCTTTACTGACTCCATACACAGGAGCTAAGGAAGATTTTGTCCAAGGAACCACTTCCAGAGGAAGTGCCAGGCAGCCACATTATTTGTTTTGTTTAAAATGATTTCAGTCTCGATAATGTCCCTTTATATCAAAGACACACATGTGCAGAGCATGCACAGTGCTGCGTGCTATGAGGCATAGAGGAAGGTGTGGATTTAATTTCTTTATCRTGAATACTGTGGTGCTGTAAAGGAGAATCCTGGCCGACAGGGTGAAATAAAGCCAAATTTTCAGAGGATATTTTGGGGCCCGGAGTTCCTGTACTGCACTTTTAGAATGCAGTGTAAAATTCTGTATTCCTAATCCTCTGGTCTGTCTGGACCATCTCATGAGCAGACGTGTATTATTACAGAGCTGAGCAAGCACCTCATAACGTTTGCCATTAATATTCATTTGAAAGAAAAATGGAGTTAAAGCTTCCTGTTTTTCCTTTCCTTGAGTGAAGAAACTGGTGAGTTTATAAATTTATGATTGACATACAAAAGGGGCAATTGTGACCCACTGAGAGTATATCTCCATCAAAATGGTAACATCATTTTGTTTTGTGAAAATCACCCTGACTATAAGCTTTATGTTATATCCTCCATGCAGGATTAAAGCATCTGTTTTGCCGGAGGGACTTAGCATCCAATCGAAGGGCCATGGCCACAAAGCAGAAACTGAAGAACCCTAACTTACTCTTAGCGTATCCCAACTTCCAGCACAGAAATACGATCTACTTCTTGTCCATCCTAAAAGCTGTCTTGTAGGGAGAGAAAAGAAAAATCAAACAAAAAAGCACAGAAAGAAAAGTGTCCAGACTGTGGAAGAGCCTGGTGCCAGCACCCAGAGGACAAATGAAGAGAGAAAGCAGGAAGAGCTGATGAACACAGGAGCTACTGACAATTTAAGACAGGGAAACTAAAGATCAGCCTGTGCAGAGACACACACGTAAGAATGTTATTCTTCAGAGATCTCTCTATACTTAGTACTAGTTAGTGGTAGTGACAAAGGCTAAGAAATTCCTATTCTAAGCCTGCTTGCCTGGCATTAATAAAGGAATTCCCATTGCCACAGAAAGCTGAAAGGGAGGCATTATTATACCATGAAATGAAGAATATGAAATGCTGAGGCAATGCTTTCAAAGAAAATGGACTACTGGATCTCACTGCCCCAAAGGGTGTAAGCAACACTTGAGGTCTTGTTATAGAATCACACACGAGCACCTTACAACCAGAAGTGGCTGGTACTRCAGGTAAGAGGTGGCAGAGGGACACACATGCACTGGTTGGATCCAGATACAGCAAACTGTTCTGCACGTGCACAAACTGTGCATGCAGAGGAGAAGACAGGTAAAATATGACAGTAATAATCTAGCATGAATTGAGACCTCCTGCTCTAGTAACAATTATGTAATTGTTATGGTCTAATAATACCTAAGTAAGAAATTTTTATTGCAGCAAGATCTCATGTCTGGACAGAGATACACTGTGAATGAATCATTAGTGACTCGCTTTGAAGACATAAGTTGAAGAGCACTCCATGGTGAATGCCATGTACCTGGATGAATGAACAGTTAAGGTACAGTTTTCCAGAGACAGTTCCTTATGTACTTTACCCTAGGGTATGCTGTCTGTGAGAAACTCTGGTTTTCCACTAGTATCCCTAAAGAACTATGGAGAAAAAACAATATAGGCTTAGCAAAAGAACCTCTTAATCATAAAGACCTTTGTCTTAAAATAAAAACCAASACAACAACAACAGCAACATCAAATAAAAAACAAATAAAGTATTTTTTACATAAGGAACAAATAGATGGAAAACAGCAAATAGGCTTAAATTCATCTCCTAGCCTCATGTTACCATTACATTAGTTTGCATCTGCTCTCTCCAGAAAGCCCTGCATCTTTGCGAGGGAGCATCCCTTCCCTAATAATCTGAATAATCTTTGTTTTGCTCCTGTCCCAAACTACGGAGCAGTTTCCCTGCAGAGTGCCCACTGGCTCAGCTATGGTCAATGATTCCCAGCTTTCTCAACTGCTCTCATGGAGGTTCTCCTATCCTTGGCAGGGACGCAGGGCATACATTTAATTCAGCACAGAGGTTACAGCATAGGACGAAGAATTCAGTAAAGGTTAAGGTGTTCTCAAAAATTGTCTTCTCCAAACCACAATTGGACTCACGTATGCCCCCAAACAATCATACATTAGCAATTATAATCATCTTTAATTAAAAAAAAATGTTGCTGTTCTTATAGATAAGCATCTGTAGAAATACTTGTATAGGTGCCATGAAAGTCTATTTTTCAAACTACATTTCAGAGCGGGAATATTTAACTACCTTACCTACATTATTCGAATGCTCCTCTACAGTGAACTTCTTTGAAGTTTTCTTATTAAAAAAGCTTTAAAAATTAAGCAGTTTGAATTATTTTTCTATGAACCATATAATCTTCTTAAGCAGTGAAAAGTTAACTTTAGCTCAAGCCATCCTGCTAGAAAAAAATACAAAAAAAAAAAAAGCAGAAGTTTCATGTATCTTGCCCTACTTTTTCTCTAAATGTAACATCTAACCGTTGTAATTTTTCATGGTAAAGCTTTCTGAATGTTTATAGCCAGCAGAGTCTGGCTTTTATACTGGAAAGTCTGTTATATATATGTCATTCTCAGTTATATCTTCAGTTATAACGAAGTCATTAATGCAGCTGATTCTTRGGAAACCTTGTATTTTAGCAAGTAGTCCAAGTCCTGGTACTGCATAACAGAAATATGTATAACACATAGCATAAGAAAATTATACATTGGAGATACCATGTATTTTAAACCAAAGATAAGCAGCAGGCTAAATTCCCACATTGTTCTTTATATGAGCATCAGTTGTCTGTTATATTTTACTTTCAGAGCACCATGATCACCTAGCTGCATTTTGTAGTTGTGTGAAAGTTATTTTATAGAGTACACCTACCAAATATTCAGAGAGATCAATTAAAGAAATGATGTTGGGTTGTGGCTTGGATCCTAAGGTCACACAAGACTAGAATTTAGGCTTGGATTCTATAGCTCCCAAATTGCTCTTCGGAGATTCCATCTCTGTCCAAACCAGAATGAGAAAAAAAAATCCCTTTCTGGTTTTTAATCCTACGCAGACTGAAATACTGGAAGCAGGTTAATATTTAGGAACAAACAGATCCGGCCCCGTGCCATGTGCCATATTAAGATGCCATATTTAGCTCTTCATTCCTTAATACTCAGGCATTTAACCTGTTTCTTTCAGCCCTCTCATCCACTTCCAATGGACTGCTCACCAGCATGGCTTTGTCCTCTTTACTTCTTCCTTCCATTTCTTCTAGCTATTTTGCAGACTATTCATGTTGCTCTTCCATGGTGCTGGGAAGAGAGCCCGTTAGTTAACTTGCACTCCCTCTACTGTCTGATGTGCTTTGCAGCAACACAGTAATACCACAGACACTGCAATTTTTTCTTGGCTGAAAGGTCTATTATTTACTATAATATGAAAAGTTACCCTGTTACATTTCTAAAATGTATGCTTAGAAAAGTAGACAAAATTAACATCCTAAATATACAGACCTTCAAGTAGCATAACACTTATCCAGAACTCCATACACTAGAGACACGTCTTCATCTTCTGGGGCTGCCCCATGTGAAACCAGGCAGCCAAATGCAGCAACTATGGCAGTTAGGAGAAAATATTTGGGCATCGTCAAACACTCACCACTCCCATCAAAATCTGTGTCCATTCCCTCACCTCAAAAAGATCATGTCCTTTAAATTTTGATTATTAGACCAGACAAATCAGTAGAAGGAGAACTGGAGATCAAGTTCCAYGTTCTGACTGGCAGATTTGCACTATGCTTAGAGCCACAACATGGAAGTTTCCCACTGATTTTTGGCAAACATAGATCTAGATGGGGAAGACAACTTCTAAATGCAACTAGAACCTCCTATGAAGGACGGACTCTGAAGTCTGGAAGAGAGAACCAGCCTTGGGGCCCACAACAGCGTCTGGATCAGACTGTGAAGCCCCACAGCGACTGAACTGCCAGCCTTTTGGAGCACCTCACCTGTGTTATCATGAGCTCACGCTGCTGGTGGCTACCCAGCAATACCCTCTCAGGACAACGACGAGTTTCAACTAAAATAACTGCCATGAATTTTGTTTTCTTCAGATCTATTCTAACTACAAGGTCACTGGATATGCAGAACAACTGTGCATAAACAGCACTGTTCTGTCCATCCTTCTAGATGGGAAAGCTGCCCATGCAAAATGCACATGTTCTGCTGAACGCATCCTGAAGGTATCCGACTCGCTGTGCATATGGCACAAACACTGCCCTCCTGTTTCCATGGGATGCCACAACAAGGTGACATCTGTAAAGATCATTGGCAGTCTGAAAAATGGCAAAGATGATGCTTTGTATAAATTACCTGTCAGCGTCATTGTAYAAGTCTATCTTAGGGAAGGCAGCACCTGGAAACTGAGCGCTGCGCCTAAGGACACAGAGCAAGGGACAAATGGCACAGAGGCCACCTCTGCGTGCTGGACACCAGCGCTGAAGATAAGCTGGGATTTGCCTCTTGTGGTTCCTGCACACTTCTGCTGAACTTGCTATCTCTGCGGAGAAGCCTGTTGCAGAACTTGTTAAGAAGGCTACTTGCCAGCTGAGTTTCCAGCTTACRACAGAGGTTAAGGGTTGTGGTTCTTTCCTTTTGTTGAAAAGGGTATTTTCAGGGATAAGACTATGAAGAGGAGTTGTAGACAGCCTACAACCTAACAACTGTTCTGAACCCTTAAGGGAATGATGTACTTCGTCCTACCTGCTGGCATAYTGCGTGCCCACAGTCTGGGTGCTAAACCTTTTCCTCCCTTAGATGATTCAGCAGCAAAGATTATTTACTGTTATTTAATAATAGAGTGGTCTACAGACTTGACTAGTGCACAATTATGACTCAGTGGAAAACATATTGGGAAGCAAGGCCATTTTGAGAAAAGCCTCTTTTTGAGGGGGAAAAAAAATCTTATGGCTTTTAAGAGAGAGACACATGTAAGAGCAAAATGGATGAAGTGGAAGATACCTTCATGCTATCTTTAGAAGCAACAATTTAGTTCAATTACTTACAGAAATAACATTATTCCTGTAAATAATTAATAAGGGCACTAAAGATAAACTGAAAGGTTCACACTGGGATCTGTCTGAAATGCACATTAAAATAAATTCCAATTAAAAAAAAGCCTTTAAGTCATTGTTTATGTTGGCAAGTAACSTGGCTGAGCATAAAGGCAAATGGCATGATTGACTACCTTACCTACTTTACAACAGTTACACTAAATATTTTTTTCTGAATTTACTTCCTTACAGAAGATTCCATAAATAGACTTTCTTAYAGGGCTGAAAACAAACATACTTTAGGACGTATTTCCTGTTTTGCCACTGTAGTTAATAATCATTAAAAAGTAAATTACATTTACTTTTTCTTGAACAAAGCTCAAAAAGTTGAACTTTAAGAGTATGGTGAGATCACAGAAATCTATCTTGCAATGTCTTAATGTACTTTAGATATTTAAAGAATACTCAGAAATCTTTATAAAAATCAAAACAGTGAGCACTTATAGTAGTACTATATTTAGCCTGTAGACATGTCTCCATATTGCCCAAAATGGAAAACTTCTGCAAGTAAAACCCAAGTAAATAATCCTTGTTCATTGAAAACTTGTGCTTGCTGCTTTTAGATACAAAAAGATTATATTCATATCATCCTCTGTCTTTAGTGTGTGGTACATCAAATTTGTGCAAACTCTTGCAAAATCTTTTTGCACCAAAATTCTATTTTGATGCAAAAATCAGTGCAAACTGATTTTTGGTAAATTTAATATCAAAGACCAACTTSCAGTGTTGATCAGCACCTTTCACATTAACTATAGTTAGAATAGAATACAGTTAGAGCTATCAATTAGCTATTACTTGATATATTGGCAGTTATTTGATAGCTAATACAGCTATCACATGTAGCTCTGTGAAGTCTTTGAAACTAAAATGAGACTTTTTTAAAAAGAAACCATGCATTAACTGACTACAGCTTCCAAAGTTGCTTGATGAGCAAATTAACTTGCGCACCACAGCTTCAAACCCTGCCCTTCTATTTACAACATCCCTTGCCAGTTCATTCCACACGCCTGCAGCACACCTTCTTCATCACATATTTTTTCCTTTATGTAGGCTTTGCAGTAATATAACTTTCTTATTACTACTTTATGAGAACACTGATATTCTCTCTCTTCTCTGTTAACTGCTGAAGGAAGTTAACATTTTCTTTTACATATGGAGAATACAGCCTGTTTCTACTGCAAAGAAAAAACTGCCTCCTTCAGTACTTATTTTAAGACGTGAGGCTTTTTTATCGCAAAACTGGTGAGTTCGGCATGTCAATGACATTCTGAACAAGAACACTTCTAAAACAAATTGCAGAATCACATTTCTTCAAAAATCAGTCATAGATTCTACTTTAACCTGATACATTTGAAGATACTTCGAGTTTTGAGAACTAATTCAGCTCATTAAACCTCTTTGGTGCACATTTTTTCCTGTAATATGTAATAGGATTTTTTGTACACAAATACTGGAAAGGAACCAGAGAAGTTGACTCTAAGTTTACTGCGGGGTTGGGGAAATTAGTTAGGGGATACTTTGAAAAGCACCTAAAGAGCAGAGTTTAAAAGGTGCCGTTGTATCTRAAGATGGAGGTAGGTATCTAAAGGGCTTCCACGTGGATCTGTGTGGTGCTCTGTTTATCACAGCTACCATAGTAATTGCAAAAGAATTAGAATTATCTTGCAAGAAACACAGCTAAGCAACTTAGCTGTGTTTTTTAGACAACTAAACACCCCAGAATACCTCCTGTTATGTGACTTGGAATCTGCATTTTATTTTTAAAAACGGTGCGAGTCAGGARCATTAGGCTACAGGCACACAAGTTGTTGCAAGAATATTTGTTTCCACATTCTCTGCTGCAGTGGAAATCAGTACAATGTGGGAATTAGGAAGTTTACTTCTCTAAAAATTGTGTTTAATTGGGAAGCTTAYTGCTATACATATGTAATATTAATGCATAGCAAATGCTAATACTGCATATTTAACATATTTAAACAGAAAAGCATCTGTCAGCAGGCATAATTTTTGTTATTTCAAAGTATTTTACTTAACTTTCACTGATTGTAGCTGGTATTCAGTTGTTGTCAAGTTTTCATTTCTGTTTTTGTATCTAAAGCTAACGTTTTAACTAAAATCCCTCTGAAGAACAGCAAGCTTTGCTTCCTTTAATTGATCCTTAGTGGATCATTTGAAACCTTTTAACTAAAGTAGTGTAGAATACATTGAGATGCCCATATATTTTTGCATTTGTCAAGGCACGATTTTAGTGAAAATTATATACATATGATTACATATGAGCATGAAATAAAGATTCACCGACAACTGTAACCACACAGAGTCCACCCAGAAGGGATTGGGTGCACCCTCATCCATCCAAGCAGCAGGCACTAAAGCTCGCACCCAGGTTAAACAAGAGTAATTAATTCTACAGAAATCTGCTTTATCTGTCATAGTTACAATCTCCTTCAGAAAGCTGTGAAAATGTTCTTTCTGTGGACCTCAGCATGTTCAGAAAAAAAGGATCCACAATTAGCTACAAAACCTGCAAGTGTTCACTGCAAATCAGCAAACACTATGTATAAAACGAGTCCTTACAATATCCAGCCAAAATCCCACAAACTCTGCAGATTTTTTTTTCCTTGCAAAGCTGCTATCTTTTGCTTTCTTGCAAATTCATGCTTTTTCRGGGGGTTCTTGTTTCTGCTGCCTTCTCAGATTACAATTTCTTTTGTGTTAATTAAGCTGAAAAATTGAAAGAATGTCGCTGACTCTACAAAGAGGACAAAACAGGCTTGCTTGAAAAGCTAAAAATAGATTGTTCTGTTCAGAAGACAGACTACTCAGTCTTCAAACTATTTGTACAATGTGAATTAATTGCAGATGGCCAATTCATTTATTTAGACCTCTGTGACAGAAATGAAAGTGCTACTGCGACTGATCATGTGCATGAAGCGCTTCTCAGGTCTAGACAAATAAGAAGGTAGAACGTTATTTTCTGCAAGTCAATTTGTCAAAATATTTTTGATTTAATTCTCTCTCTCTCTCTCTCTCTCTCTCTTCCCAGTCTCCCGGGGACACAAGACCGATGTGCATAAACTACAAGATACAGTGGCCTGCTCGCATATATTTCTAGCATCCACAGTACATGTCATAAATCAGTTACATTCCTGTGACTAAAAATAAATTTTATAGTGATATAATATTTTTACAAAATCCATTCAGATTATTTAACTTGTTTGAAATTAATGTTATTTTTTATGGCTTGGTATTCGCTTTAAATAATATTATAACATCTGCCTTCTATTCTCCTTAAAAGAAAAGTTACTTTCAAAAAATAATGTTACTGATTTAACAACAGAAAATTCAGAAAAATCTAAATGGAAGCTGATATTCCATCTTGGGTTTTTGGTTAGATATATGAAGGGTTTCTAAAAACACTGTCTATTCTATTAAGATCCAGGAACTGTAGACATGCATTAAAAATAATGCTCATCTAGATAAACTGTTTGGTATAGAAAATGACCAAGAATATGCTGGAACTTTATAGCCTATCCTGAACAACACGAGGCCTCCTTTCTGCTAGAAAGCTAGAAACACTGTCATTTGGGATTCTAAACAATGCCAAGAAAAAGAAACTAAATATCAGACTCCCTTTCCTCCAATTCCAGTGTCTTCCCTTTGCAATTTTACTACTTTACAAACTCTAAATCATTTTTTGCAGTCCTGCTTCCTTGCAAGACCTGCATAAGTTGATCCCCGCATGGTCTGGACAAACAGGATTGTAAGAAAACCTCCCAGGGAGTTTCAGGTGTTATGATATCTAGCATGCTGATAACATCACAGATACTGCTTTTTTTTTTCCACCTTATTTTGGTTTTTAATAACAATGTTCCTATCTGCATTTCAAAGCATTTACATTACATCCTTAAGTCTTTAAATCAAGTCTGGTGTTTTCAAATGCATAAGTCAGAAATACAGCAGACGCAGAAATGAATTAAACTGAGCCTAAACCAATGATTGCAATCTATTAAAATGCCAGTCTTCTCCACAATTTAAGCTCTATCTGAAATACTTCTCAAGAAGCAATGTTTTTGCTTATTCCAGATTTAAAGGGGCTGAATGTCATCCTCTATACGATATTTCTAACTCTATTCCTTTGCTGCAGGTTCATTCAAACTCTCAAAGTCACAGGAAACCACTTGTCTTCAAGCAATACAAAATAAGCTACGCAGTTACGCAACTGCTATAAATGCATCTTGCTACTACTTTTATGAAAAATAAAATAAAATAAAATAAAATCAATAGACCTACAAAATTTCCTAACAAGGAAGAAATGCTTTCTCAAGAAATAAAACACTGCAGGATACCTCTTAAAGATGAACTCTGTCCTGCACATTACAAACTGTTTCCAAATATTTCCTGGAAAAGCAGGTGATCACCTGAGGTGCAGCTTAGGACAACAAAGCTGCCAAATAGCAAAGGTCACCTGCCTGCAACTACACCTATAAAAGAGGTTGAGATATCCAGTTGGTTCAACCCAGGCATGGGTTTACTGGGGTTAAGGGGGAGCATGGGGAGGAGGTGCCCAGTAACGTTGCCACTCTGGGTTATATAATGCAGCTTTATACGTGTGCCCAGTCCTCCCACTATTTACAGCCCAGCTGATTTACTTTGATAGGCTCCATAAAATACTCCAAGGGGTGTTTTGGTTTTTAACACCAACAACTTAGAAGGAAGCCGTGACTCCTGTACAGCAAGGCAGGCAGCAGGTTCTTGGTGCTTCCCAAGGCGAAACAGCAGCTCTCGGGAGTCTGCTGTAAGGTTTGCTGCTGCAAATGAACGTGCTTAGACAGATAAACTAATTTTAGTTAAAAAATGAAATTCCCTGGCTAAGCATGTAGAAGAGAAACCTGATGCTGTCTTTCAAGGCATGGGGTAAAGAGAAGGATACTGGGGAGACACCATGGGGCAGGAGCTGGCATTGAACAGCCAACCATATCCTACTAATAAAACCCACCCATTACAGAGACTGGGGAAATTGCTTAAACTAAGCTTACAAGAAGCTAAGGTCCACAGATGGAAAAACAACAACAACAGCAAGCAGTCCTGCCGAGAGGCCGGTGGCAGCCCAGCACCAGGCACACAGGCTCGGCTCTCACGCCCCTGCTCAAGTTGAAGTCTGCACAGAGAAATCTGCAGCCCGAGAGGAGACCGGGAATTAAAAAAGAAAAAGGGAGCCTCTATGAGCAGCTGAAAGGGAAAAGGCACAAAGCTCTTGTTTTTTATCTTTCACTGTGGATTTTTTTTTTTTTATTTATAGACTGTGTGGCAGATTCCATAGGGATCATGTCCTTACATGAGCACATGTTACCTTCTCTCAAAAGAAGGACATCTTTGTTTTCCAAAACTATTTTTGTTAGACCTAGATTTTGCTAGTTTGGAAAAGTTTTGCTTTGCTTGTAAAGTAAACACCAAAATCCTTCACAGAAGCCCCACCAGTGAGTGCATTGCTGGTCTCCATCAAGGTGACGAATATATATGCTCACTACTCAGTGACGTGAATCATGTCAGACAAGGTCCTTCTAATTGAATAAAATGCCTTCAAAGCATTATCTATTAAATGTTTTTAAAACAGCACAAATTCTTAGGAAATTTGCATAGAAATTTTCACACATTTTTCTAAATGTGTGAACAGCAAACTAAGATGAATGTGCAACACTTTGTAGGTTCAGCAGCCGAGGTAGACATCCGAACCATCTGGCATTTCCATGCAGTCTCCAGCAGCTTCCCAGCAGGAAAGGGCTGGACAGGCGAGTGTTGGGATAACAGCAGGCACATTTATAGAGCGGACTGCACCGACAGCACCTTGACCATCAGTGCCTCAAGTCCACACTCAATGGCAGAAGGTGCTGGACACTGGACCCTCTYCCAAAGGCAGCCTGTAAGACTTGCTCTTGGGGGCTTAGTGAGCCAGGAGATGGGCACAATACCTAAGGCGCCGCTCTAGTCTGCCCTTCTGACACCCACAGGCACCACTCCCCTGCACCAAGAGCCTACATAATCTTTTCATGTCAGCTTTAATGTCCTTCTTTGACACCGACAGACACCTCATGTCTCTCCTTCCTATGGAAACTGGAACCTCCAAACTAAGAGCTTGCTCAGCTCCCTAAATGCTCCTTGCTCTGTCTCTTCCTGTGGCTGTCCAAAGTTATTGCATTCAACAGGCCATTCTCCTCTTGGAAGGAATATTGATATTTGCTTTTGATTTTACCTGCCAGCTATCTCTGGAAAGATGCTTTGTCCATGACAAGAGAAATCAGAAATCCTATAAGAAAAGCCAAAAGCTGAGCAGACAGTTGACAATGATGCAGCTCATTAGCCCATGCAGCAGCTATGCCAAACAAAACCTTAATATCCCAGATAGCTCCTGTTTTCCAAATACCCTTGTAATGATGGTGGGACATCTATGCCCCTCAGTTGTCAATATATTTCATGAGTTCAAGCTATGTATTTCCAAAAGGGAATAATCTGGATCTCTGCATACTCCAAATGAGGCTTACAATGCACCTAAAAACGTTGTAGGGGCTCCTGAGGTACCGCAGTAAGAACAGCAGAAATGAGACATTTTTTGCAGCAGAACCAGAGCAGGGAACGGGACTGTGATACCAGCCAGGACAGAACAGCTTGTCAGGGGCTAAAATCCCGTGTACTGCAGCACGAATTTGTATGTAACACGAACAACGAAAGCGCTGTAGGATACAACTTCACTTCAGGTTCAGGTGCTTTCTGAAACAGCAGACTAAGAAGGATCACTTTCCAAGAAGATGCACGAAAAGCAAGAAAATGAATGAGAAATGCCACATATTTACAAATTGTACCTTCTCTATAGCATTTTGACTGGATGTTTCACAGCATATTCTTACGTAATTTTTAAACCAGAAGGAGCACTTAGGATCTCTCCAGACAACAACGGCAAGAAGAACAGGAAAAGTGACCACCCAGGAATCCTTCTCGGCAGATTTGTCCCTTCTCCAGAGCCCCATGTTGCACTGAAGCAACGCAGCATCTCTGGGACTGCTGAGGCAGAGCCAACTCAGAGAGTTTACACTAGTTCTTCCCCAAGTACCTGCCTCCATCCCAACAAAGATTTATCCCTCTGGATACAGGCAGAACTCAAGGAACACCCAATCTTAAGCCACAAACACAGAAAACAGATTCTGGTACTAAAAGCAAACAAAATCTAAAAAGGAGAAAAATCTTAACAGTGGACTATAACATTTCTTAAGAACAGAGAACCCAGATATCCCACTGGGAGTCAGGAGGGCTGAAGACTTGCACCATTCCTGTTCCCACAGGTCACCCTCTTGCTCTTGCTTCACCCTCAGGTTACATCAAAGAAGCACTTTCATTTAGCTGAAAATCCAAACCATCAAGTAAATATCAACATGGTTAAACTAAAATAAATCCATCATCACATAAATTTTCAAATGAATCCATATACTGCTCTGTTGTGAAACAATGTAAGACACATTTCTCCCCTTCTATTTCAGAAACAGCCTTAACCAATTACTTCAATCTTCTCCCCAGACGAGACACATCTCCTCTGGCTCAACACTCCACATGAGAATTCTCAAGCCAAGAGGAGTTCGTTCCACAGACAAAATTGGAAACGAGAGATTAAAATCAGCCTAATGATAGGAACTTGGTTATGCTTTCAACTATGGATCCCTGCCCATATCTCTATAATCGTGGCACTATTTTTCCAGGCGGAGTATCGTGTTATATGTAACATTGAAACTTCCTGGTCTCTCCTGCTGCTCTCCTGCTGCATGGTTACCATCTTATTTTTATAAGCATTCCATTCTGGGGCTGGCCCTTTAAGTTTGGCAGGGCCAAGCAGCTCCTGCTTTAAAGCAGCTATTTTGCAACTAGCTGCTGCTTGCTGCATCTTTCTTTTCCAGCCAGCAACTACCTGTAATGTTTTCCTCTCCAGCTCCTGAGAAAATAGCACATTCTCACAGGTGCTGAGTCTAAAACTGTGCAYAGGATGGAAGTAATGCACACTGCCCTGGACCATCCACATTGAGGAGCGAGGAATTGTCTGACCTGAATTCATTTCTCTTTTCTTTTTTGGAAAGGCTACAAAATGCCTAGTTTTAAATATGTTCATAAAAACATTCTAGATTCACATCATGCTCTGTTGCTGGACTAGTCCTGCTTGCATCAAGGGAAAGGTGTCATTGCTACCCCTAATCAATGGATAAACATCAGGGTAGCCACTAACAGCACCACTAGGTAATTTTGAACACTTGTTGGCTCAGAAATAGCGGTCACCAGGGCAATGACAAAGTAAATGGATTAAATATTTTAAGCAAAGTAACTACTGCATGACTTAATTTTACTTGGGTTGTGCTGTAGTGAGAATCTAGCCCTTTACAAATAATAATGTTCTATATTTTCCTTTAAAACTAACAAAAAAGCATGAGTGAATTCAGAGCATCCAACACTCCAAGCAGCACTTGGGGAGGGAGGACGTCCGTTCCGGGCTGCCAGGCGGGGAGGCTTTTTCATAGAACTATTTGCCCACAGGACAACACGGCTGCCTTGACCCTAGGGAAGCCAGGCTGCTTCCTTCCCCTTTTCTACAACCTTTTAATTGCTGCAGGTCACCGTAACTCGCTCCATGGTGCACACAGGTGAGCACTAACCAAGAGAGAGATTTCAAGCATGGCCACAGCCCCAAAGGCGATTCAGCCTCATGATACCCTGAGATCTCGATATGTTTTTAGCTGATGCTTGCTCCAGATGAGCCATCTGCAGCTAGGCAGTACATCATGGCTTTTTAGCAGAAGTTACTCGCTGCTCTGGCAGGCAGTAATTAGATTACAAGAATTACAGAAATGATGGGCTGCTCGTCTACTCACCGCACGGCCAGCCTGGAAAAGCTTGGATAAGGGTAAAGTGTTCAGATTAGTATGAGGATGAGCTCAGTGCAAATCCAAATAATATCAAAGTAATATGTATTAATGAATAATGCCTCTGAATCAGCACATTTACCATCGCAATGCTTATCCTCTGCTGGCTGTTTAGCAAAACTACCGARGAGTTGGGGATGGGTCTACAGCTTTACACTGGAAACAAACAGTTGCYACAAACCATTTCTATTACTCCTTAACCACGTGCCAAGGATTTAAAAGGACTTTTTTTCCTACATAAGATACATTATSTAGGGGACCCTCTGGTTGTTTGTTRTTGTAGAATATCTCAGCATCACACCTTTACACGACACKATTATCCTGCTTCACACTTTTTGTTAGAAAACGCTAAACAGGTGGAAAAATCCCAAGACCACAGGTAAATGGGGGACATTTTTATTATTATTTAAGAGACATTCACGTACCCTGAATGTCAGGGGCTGGCACTGGTGGGACATAGCACCACACCACACTCCTTGCCCAGGCAAAACCCCTAGGAAGTTTGGAAGCCTCTGCCAGGGCTCCAAGTGCCCCTTGTAGAGTGACCAGAACTGCAGTGTTCCACACCCTGGCATGCAAACAAACATAAAGAATCCTCCAGCTTTGCTTATAAAATTCCCATATTCAGTAACGCATAGCTTTAAAAATTAGAGCAGGGTTTTCCCATATATGGGAAAGCCGACCTGCTGCCGTTGTGCCGTCGCCTACAGCTCCTCGGGCGCTGCACCACTGCAGAACTGCAGTCAGAGCCTCGCAAACTGCCTGGATCGGCTTCTGCCTAGAAAATACAGGTGCTCCCCCATTAATTATTTGCAGTTACACAGCTTTGCAAGGAGCCTGTAGCTACTTCATTTGTGTTGGATTCCCTTGACAGCACGACTGAACCCATTACAACAGAGCCAGCAAATTTTTCAACTCTGTCTGTCTAAAGTTGCATTATACTTTCATAATTTGTAGCTTAATAAAGAATGCCTCACACTTCACTCTCAGCATCTGCATCTTTCTCTAGACCTGTTTCACATTTGTGAAAGCAGAGCCTGCCAATATAAAAGCCCAGACTTCGGAAGCTGGGCTGGCTCTAGTCAATCAGGCTGCAGGTGCCAGCCGAGATGGCTGGAGAGCATTGGCCACATTTTAACTCACACAAATGTCCGTGTATGATATTGGAAACCCTAGAAGTCGTTGTTTATAAGGTGGGCACTAACAGGCTTGGGAAAGCGTTCAGACTGGGACTTATGCGCTCCTTCTGAACCACGGGCATTAGCTGATGTCAGTGTTTTGGGAGAATATTCCATTATTTTAAATGCATAGAAAGCTTGGGAAAATCGATAGCATTTGATGAGAATGAGGAAGCCAGGTATTTCACATGCAGCTGGGGGATCTGCACTGTGATTTCACAAAGCTTCATATCAGGGAACGGTTTCTTCTGTAGATTTCGTAAAACATGTTGCATTTTAGGCATTTAATGATTTATCCMAAAAGCCCATCTGCTTACAAAACTAAAACTGCTGGTATCAGAAATGCATAATACAACTACAAAAAAAAAAAAAAAAGAAAAAATCACCAAGGCAAGATAAGCAGGACCAGGTCTACACAGCTGCAGTTCCAGCTATGCCCAAGAGCCTCTGGCAGGAATGCCGGGAGCACCTTCCCGTCTCGCAGGGGGTGCCCTTTGACACTCCCCGGGAGGCTGTTTTGGCCGCTCGGTGCTGCCTAAGGGAGAGCTTTGAAAAGTGTGTYTAAGATACCAGCGGTATGCGCGAGATACCTGGCTCTATTTCTGGCTKCGAGGGATTCACAGAGGAAAAAAGCTTTTCAGGATAAGCACTATTAATCACTGCATAGTCATGAATACATATTTTATTTTTCACAGCTGTTAAAATCCAGTGAAGCAATCRCACAGGACTTTGAGCTCCCAGACACACATTTTGTGTTCTGCAGGTTTCCAAACTCTGAAGTGAACATTGTACAACATGATAGCTGGGGGCTTGGGGCCTGCCCTTTGGAAACCCACAGGCATCTCGCCACTAAATGTTCTTTGTGTCCGGGCTTAGAGCTTCTGCATCTCGTAAACGTTGAGAAAAAGTTTCCTCAAAACTCTGAGGAAACAAACTCAGGCTTCTTGAACCGATATAGATGAAAAGAATACAGCAATTAAAACTAGCATCTCAACTGAGGCAATCAGGTAAGAACAGAATCAGCACAACTTGATGGAAAAAAATAAAACAGTAGGTTATTAACCTCTCTCTGTTATTAAGATAGAAGCAAAATTAACTCTGAGGTCTGAAAGCCTTGCTCAATTCTAGGAAATGTTAATTTCATCAGTGCTTTTATTGTTATAAGTTTCTTTTTCCTTTCAAATTTTCTCAAGCCTTAGTAACATTTCAGAGGAATTGCTTCCCAAATATGCAAACAACAAATCTGAGATTTTGCCAAGCTTCCTTTTCCCTACATCTCTCACTCAAGAAGATAAGGTTAAAAACACACCCAAATAAAAGGGCCTGGAGTTCAGCAGGTTTAGTACTGCTAGGGTTTTATTGCTAAAGCTACTCCAATTTCTTTGCCTAGTGTGACTTCCTAGGGACAAGGTGGTAATTTGGCGGTCGGCTCCTGCTGCTGCACATAGGCAAGTCCCGGGCAGAGGCTGAGGAAGGATCTGCTCTCCYGAGAGCATTTGACAAAGATCTGACCAGCTACGAGTCTTCTCGTTTGGGACATGTTTGCAGTTTATTATTTGAATCATGCCAAGAATGAGCTGGGTTTGGGCCCCTTCACCAAAGACCCCCATCATTTTCCTTCTGTTGATTAAACTTTCACTGGGGGAAAAGAGATACTGCTGATCAATGACAAATATCAGTCAGCTTCTCACCAATTCCATTCTTTTATATAAAAATGCTGAGTTACAACTTCTCAGAATTTTAGCTGCCATGTGGTCATTTATTAAGTTTTTAGAAAAATGCTAAAAAATATATTTAAAATTATTTCCAGCCAGAGTTTGGGTAGGAAGCCTAGTTTAATTTTTAGAGTTTAAAGATAGCAGATTATTTATATATAGTTATGGCAATTACATGTTTAGTCCTATGGATAGCAGTACTGACCTGGTACAGATGTACAGAATKATCTTCAAATACATATAAACCAGTTTTAGACATATCTATGCCTTTAGTCCCAAAACAACATTGACAAAATAAAAGTAATTTGATAATGTAATATTATTCTGACCAATATAAATTAAAGAACTCAAAATAGGAAAAAACTCTACATCAAAATGATGAGAAACATTAATTATATCCAACTTAATATTTAAAAACTTCTTGAGCTTTTATAAGACTATATATGGTATAACCATACCATATAAAAAAATGTACTATTCAATAATCTGGACAAACATATTTTATATGTTCCATCCCAAACACATTAATTAAATGATACAGGAAAAAAAAAGAGAAGCATAATTCTAAGTAAAAGAAAGTTCCAAAAAGATTGAAAGATTGATTCAACCTCCTCTCCCTGCCCCCTGAATTTATATCCTTACTTTGATAGCATTCAATGGGAAAAAAATACCAAGAAAAATATTATTTATCTCTATTTTAGAGATCTTTGGCTTTGCATTAACTTTCTTGAATTATTTTTTCCTAACAACATCCATTTTTATGTTAAGTTTCTAGAGAACACAATTGAGTGACTACTATGCATCCAAATATTCTACTCTGTAAAAATTACTCTGAAGCAACAACAAATTGAAGACTTGATGTGTGATAGGTCATAGACATTCTATCTTTACGTCAACAAGAAACAACTAATTTACAAGAAATAATTTACATATACTCAAAACTCTCTCAACATATTCTTGATATGAAACACTGACAGCTCATCAGACATTTTAATAATAAAAATGATGCCTTTCAAATAACAGGGTAAATTAATGCTGGCTCTCTAGATCCTGATATTTATATATTTTAGCACATTTATATCTATATATTATTTTAGAGGGTAGCAAATATATCTTTGAATGTTTAAGGATTTACTGTGTATGTGTTTTCTAGCACAACATTATCACTATCCTGCCATTGCTAGGAGGGGTTTTAAATTTATTACTGAGAAAAAGCACAAGCAGAGAGCTAGTATCTTCAAAGCACAGGCTAATGAAAAAAAAAAGATTGTGGAATTTTGCTATCTAGAACAGCACTATCCTAGGAGTTAATCTTAGCTAGATATTATCAATTACCAACATGAAAAGACATGTCATCTGTGTCCTCGAAGCTGGAAAACAATACGTTAGAGCAGTTGTGAGCAGAAGCAGAATGACTCAAAAGACAATGCTACCGATTTACCAGCAAACAAGTTAGCAAAGCTACATGTGAAAAAAGAAGTTTTATATAGCACAGGTGCAGACACACTTTATACTACAATAGTGAGACAAACGTATCCGCTTTTATTCTCATTTAACATGCTTAAAATTCAATCCTGYACCATCAATGCAATTTGGAGCTACATATGTATAAATTAACAGCCAATTAATACTACCAAGACTAATAAATGACTAGCCAATGATTTCATCATTTCTGAGAGTCAAAAGCTTTTTATCTATACAGTTAAGCGTAAAACAATATACTTTTAAAATAACTACRTCTGATATATGCCCACCAGAAACTCCTTCATAAGATTCATAATMTCAGTTTAATTTCTTTACAGGTTCCCAAGGGGCTAATTTCAGATACATTTGACCTGCTTCTCCCAGTTCTGGCTTGCTAAATAAGGGAGGGCACGAAAATTAAATATGTAAAAAGGTAACAATTTAAAACATGACAATTCCTGGAAAAAAAATTCTTTACACGCAAATTCCCTAAAGACCAGAAATGGGCAAGATGTGTGTCAGACATCTGACTATTAGTCAACTATTGTTAAAGTGATCCAATTATTAAATAGGCAAGAATTATTTATTTTACTTATATAAACTATTCCTCTTTGCTGGGTCTGGAATAAATTAACACATCCACATGTTTCTTTGCTTACTCTGCCAAGAAGAATGACTAATATTTTTCTWAAATAATATTTTGATAAGAGAATGAATGTTCAGTTTGGATTCATAATAAGAGTTTCTGKATAGTTTTTATGTGCTGAATCAAATATGAAATGATCAAATTAAAAGAATTTGAACAACCTAATTTGAAAACATAACAGTTTTGCTCAAATACAAAAAGTATTTTTTTCTAACTGCCCTGTCAAATTAAAACACGTTTGTGCTTTCAAAAATATATTAGTTAAAGGWTTTAGACAGGCTTCATATGAAGTATATTTAAACATCAAAACTAATTTAACATGAGCTAGAGAAACAAGCTGTGGAATGTCCAGTCCCTACAAAAAAAGTAATTAAATGCTCAGGGCTTAGCTTACTAAATACAATTAAGGACATGCACCCCCTTTCTCACTTTGCCAGATGAAACAGCCTCCCCACAGCCACCTCCAGCCCTGGGGACGCATTCAGCAAACACCTTGGAAGGCAAAGCTCCACCTAAGAAAGAGGGCAGGCATTAACCTGCATTTTCGAGCCAATGATTTCCAGACGCATGAGTGATATTTCAGCACAGCAGCTGGGGCAGTCGCATCTCCCGTGTCCGTTTGCCATGTCTGTCAGCCCGGCAGCACCCACGGGTGGCGTGGAGGCACCGGAGCACCCGAGGCGGCCACTGCCCACGAGCCCTCCCAGGACACGGTCCCGGTGCCCGTCAGGATGCCTGGGGGAGCAGAGCCATGAAACGCACCCCTGGGACACCCGGTGCCTTCCACCCGCACGGCAAACAGCCAGGTGGAAAGTTTCAGCTGCTTAGTTAAAAAAAACTGAGTAAAATTACAATTACCTCTAAGCTAAACAACCTTTTTTTTTGCCCCCCTCATCCTGTCGGCTGGAGCAGATTCAGGAACAGGTCTGCCTGTCTGTCACAATAATTGTTTCTGCCTCAGTTATCTATTCCAGTCAAAACAAGCCAAGTTTATAGCCCGAGCCGCAAGAGATTTCTACRCAGATTTCAGCAAATCCTCCTGCCCTGCGCAGAGCCAAGCATCTCCCTAGCACCCCTGCCCACCCTTGCCCAAACTGCCTCTGCTCCTCCCTGAGCCCCTTCTGGGACCACTTGCATGCCCTGCTCCCTCGCTATCATCAGTCCCGTTGAGAAAAGGGACTAGTACACCCTTTGCTCCAAAGAAAGAGCCACTCAAGGTCTCCGTGTCCTTCTCTATCTCACAGTTCACTGGTTTCCCCCTTTGCCCCCGCAGAGTCGCCTGGAGAAACGCCTGCACCTCTGCACGTGCGCGAAGCCGCGTGGCCCCCGCACGCGGCGGGGCTGGGGGCCCCGGCTGCCCTTGGGCTCCGCAAAGATTTATAATCCATCTGCTGGCTCGTCTGCCGCCGCTGCCAGGGCGGAGAGGCCGGAACGGGACGACAGCACTCAAGTCTGCACTCCTAGAAGTGACAGAGGGTCTTAAAAAGACAAACCGAGAACAGCGCCAACAAACAGAGTAAAGAAAAAAACAATCATCAAAAAAAGCAAAAAGCAAAAGACAAAAAGGAAAAAGAGCTCCCCAAAGTCTTCTGACTTGTCCTYCCAAGTCTATGCAAGAGGCTCAGCAAAAGAGGAGCTTGTCTCCATCTCTGGCACAAAGTTTCAGCACAAACATGCAAAAAAAAAAAATCCACGAAAATGTCAAAAAGTACCCAAAGCTCATCCTCTGCAGTGCACGGGGTGCTTCTTTAATATTTTCATTCTGCAGAGGGATTCACTTTGGGATTTCTTGCAGGACAAGGAGCAGGGAGCAGGGCAGGACTGGATCAGAAGGGAAACGTTCCCAGGAGGGTTTCAGAAGTTACTGCACATTTATTTCACCAGAGGCTATTTTTAACCCGGCTGTTACTATTTTTATGAAAGTCAGTGTTTTCCATTTGCTGAACTCTGTCCTCGGGCCCCACTCCTCCCCTCCTCACCCATCGCCCCCAGGCCGCCAGCGGGGCGCCCGTCCCACACGGAGCCTCGGGCGCCCCTCAGGGAGCCCCCGGCTCTCCCGCCACAGCCGCTTCCTCACTCCCGCGTCCCAGTTTTCCTCCGCTGGTGTCGCATTTCCTCTGCCAGTATCAGAAAAGCTCGTATTCCCCTCCTGCCTTCCCCTCCTTTGGGTGTATGTAGGGGAAAAAATAAAAAGTTGTACGCGGTGCAAAGTCCGAGCACAGTCACACAGCAAAGCTCCTGCTTTAACTTCATTCCTCTCCAAACACATTCCTGCCAGCGGGGAGGGAAAAAAAAGCAAAAGGAAAAAAGAAAAGCAAACAAACGCCACTGTTGCTAAGTTTTGCACTTTATACCCTTTATATTTACAATCCTCTCTTGGCTAAAAATAGCAACACATGATCCATTTATAACTGGCCGGACATGCCCCGAAGCCGCTGGCGGGGCCCTCACTGATGAAAGGAGCTCTTTGCGTTCCTTCTACCTGAGCTCATCGTGCGCTTAAAGGGCTCAGACATCTCCATTTCCACAAAACACACATTCAAACGGCTGCTTCCAGGGCAGGCAGGACAAGACGACTGCGAAGCGGAGGCCCTGCTGAGAGCAGGAGGTGTCGAGAGGTGGCCTGGGACGGGGCTGCAGCTTTAGCACAGAGCAGGAACACGGCAGGGGCACCCAGCGACAAATGGGGGTCTGCAGGCAGCCCTAGCACCGGCTCTAACACCCATCAAACATACGGATTGCAGAGGAGACGCGAGAGGCAGGGCTGGGACAGACTTGAGAATCGGCCCTGGGAGCAACCGTGGAAGTTCTTCTAGAAACGACCTTAGAACAGCTTTTAGAAGGGCCGTTGGAAGCAATTTTAGATTTGATTTTAGAGACAGCGCTAGTAGTTTTTCCAGGAATGACTCCTGCTTTCACTCCAGATACTGTTCTGGATTGATTCCTAAGCTTGGGGACAGAGCTGAGACTGAAAGAGATTCTAGAGCTGACTCTAGAAAGCTGCTGCATTCTAGTAGCAGCAGCAGGACTGGCCGAGAAGCAGATCCATTTTTTTATGTTCTCAATCATTAYTGACACTGGGAATTTTAAATATGTGGGATTTATCCCTTCATTGCTGCTAATGTGTTGCATATCTCACGTTAAAAGTTTCCATTAGCAACTGTGAAGGAATCACGGACTGCACACGCAGCACAAGCAGCTGTGGGACTAAAATGGGTCACAAAGGCCTTTCAGGTGGAAGCCACACCTTCCCAGATACAGCAAATGGGTGTTAAACTAAATAAGCTTCCAACCTGGTATCAATGCTCTTTACAGCTTAGACTTTCCCATCTCTAAAACACAGGCTTCCTCATTTTATTCTCCTTTTATAGACTAAGAGAACTCCAGTTCAAAGGCAACATGACATGAGTTACACATCACTGAGCAGTGATAACAAAAAATTACAGTGTACTACAATACTAGAAAGCACAACGGTATTTTAAGAATAGTTTATCTCAAACATGCTAGTCTTAACTGCTTCAAAACATGCAACTTTGAGACTTTAAGGAAATTTACTTTCTGGTTATGAGTCTTTTTGGGTACACTTTAAACATGTTTCTCAGTAGTCTTAAGAGCCAGAAAATCTGGTTTKTTTGGAATAATAGCAGTTCTCAGGGCTGGTATTGCATGAATTGTTGCTTTGAGAAAAAGTAATAATCATGGTGGGACCTGAAGAAAAATTGATTGTAACAGTTGGCAACACTACTAGCTAAATTTATACCTCTTCATAGCCTCGGTTCAGTTGCTTTTCTGCTATTCCTCTTGATTTGGGTTTCTCAGTTTGCAAATCACAGCATCTTATGTCTTGTCTGCACAAGAGTTTCCAGGTCATTTTTTCCTCTCCCTGATCACACCCCTGCTACACTCACATGGCTCTGTTTACATGGGAACAAAACACTTCCTATGTGAACCAGTGCCTTTCCAGAACTTCTCATATTGCCACAACTGATGTGCAGTAGCGTGGTCAGACTTTGCTTGAAGCTGTGTTCAGCATGTCTGTTGCATGCATAATGGCTTATTACTTATAATATACAGATTCCCACCCATTTCCCATACTTAYCAGGTGTCTCATTCAGGCAGAGCTGTGGTCTTCACAGTAACCATCTTCTGTGATTCCTCTCATAGGAATGCACCACTCGTTAATATTCAAATACTGTTTCCTAGAGGCTGTGAGAAAGCATAGAAGTGCCAAAAACTATGATCATGAAAGATACTAATGTGAAGAAAATGCTACAATAATGCTAGAAATACATTTCTTGGAGCAGTTGCTTTAAGCAAGAAAGTCAAAGCTTCATCGCCACATTGGTATCTCGTTCCTGTGATTGCAGGAWATCCAGATTATCCTCTCTGCCTTAGGAAGCTGTGATTGCATATTTGGGCAAAAAAAGGGAACTGCTGAGCTCTACATTGAGTAGCTGCAGAATGACTGTCAAACACATACTCAGAAGATGGAGAAAAATGTGAGCATCTCAAAGCTGCCACTGAGCGACTGAGCAAAGAAATGAATAAATGCCTGCCYGTTAATATTACAAAAAAATATATTACTATTAGGGGAGTTCTGCCTCCAGGAACTCTTTCTCTTTGCCCTCCTCCCAGCTGAGTTGCAAGTAATTACCCTTYGCAGATGTACAACACAGATGGAGCCAGTGGACACAGTCCCTCTGCTTTCCAGCTCCGTCCTCAGACTGAACCCTGTCCTTCATTTTCCCGTTTCCTAACACTTGGATGAACTGTCTGCCAGTCRTATACACTGTAAATCCAATCACAGCCTTTTTCCCCTGCTTATTCTCCAATTTTGCTCCTCCTCTTTCTCCCTCTCTTCCATTCTCAACCTTGACCCCACCCCCCCCCGCCCCTGTCCTGAGCCATTAGCCCCCCGATTCTGCTAGCAGAAAACTCTTTGGCACCGTTTCTCCTGGAGGTCTGCCAGCTATTCAATAAAAGAAAGTGCCATTTTCCTTTGGAGCCCCATAGCAGGTGTGAGGAGAATGAAGGACCAAAGCAAGTTCCTGCAGAACAACGGGGTGCCACCTGGGGTACGTGCTCTGCCCCAGGCCAGCGCTGGCTTCCTGGCACCGGTGTCGCGGCCCGCTCTGTTATCAGGGGTACATTGGTTTGGTCCATTCAAGAGCTGGGCTGTAGAGATCAGCCCAGTCTTGCAAATATCCAAGCACAGTCCAGCTGGAGGGAAGGGGAGGAGAAAGGGAGTGTGTCTCATGTGAATACACTGCAGCCCCTATTAAGAAGTACCCACCCTGGAAGCTGCCCTTGGAGGCCGTTTCTGCCCCGCAGCACCTCCCCAGCTCTGCCAAGGCTGCTCGCTGGCGCGAGTGAAAGTGATTTCAAAACCAGCCGGAGGTCGCCTACCAACGCAGTTGCGGGAACCTGCATGAGCAGCGAGGAGCAGAACTTGGCTTGAGCGCTCCCAGACCTCCTTGCTGAAATGCACCACCGACCCCCAAAAAGCTCTGAGTGGTCCTAGGCTGTTGGATCTCTGCACTGCCACTGACCTTTTAGATTTGTTTATTTTTTAAATGTGGTCTCTTTTACTTCTTCCTCAGGTCAAACAGTTGAATGATTTTCTAAATTCTTTTCTCTCTGACCTCTTATTTTCTTCCTGTTTTATTCTAGAAATACTCATTCAAAACTCAAATATAAGAGTGGGTATGGCCCAAATGTTGCAATTCTTCATTCCACAGATTGCTATCACTATTGCAATTGCTAATCCCTTTACATCTGCAGAAATTCAGACGACAAAATACGCATCTGAATAGTATATTCAAGGAATATAAAACACAGACTTTGAAGTATCTTTACAAAACTACTACTTAGAAATTAGTAGGAAGGAGCATTATTTTTACAATAGAGTGTTAAAAACATGATGTCTTCTGCTCTCAGCAATGCCTCCAACATTCATTGTGGGGATCCATGTAATTATTAGGTGAGATGATCACATTACCTCTGTAGAATCACACTCTCAGGGGAAATTCACTTCCACAGACACGCTGGTATCACTCAGCAATTCTGCCTTTGCTTCCTACAAAAACAACTTGACCTGCTTTGATCATAGGTGCTTGAAGACAGGAGATGGAKAGCTTAACAAAAAGGGATTTTAGAGAAGAAAATCACACAACCAGCATTGTCACRGCTAAAATAGATGCAGCAATTTTGGAAATGATTGTGGCTTTGTTGCTCAGAAGTTCACGAGTGAGCTCATAACCAGGGCTCCCTCCTGCAACCGTGCAACTCTGGATGACAAGCAGAAAAGGAATCCTACTAGCAAAACCACAGCCCAGGAAAAAGCTCCGGGCTCCCTGCACTAATACTGCTGGCACAGGTAGGAGAGAGCAACACCTAACAGAATGCAGGTACGCAGAGGGGTGCTTCACACTGCCACCTTTATATCCATGCAATCCATACTGTCTGGTAGAGCTGTGCTGGGTAAAGATCATACCTGCCACACATGGCTCAGCCAGCTCAAAGGGAGCCTCAAATCCAGGCTTAAATCCAGACAGACTCTTCGTTCAGGTAACTAGTAACTTCGCTCAGGTAACTGAAGGGTGGTGTGTAAACCTGTGCCCTTGATYGTGCTGGCACTAAGCAYAGCCAGAGCAGCGTCCTGCAGGAGCTGTCCGAAGAAAGCTCTCCCATCTGTGACTCTTATTAGCCCTACTTCCAACAAAATGGACAAAAGCTTCCTTACTACGGGGCAATTTAAAAAGAAACACCGAAGCCAGCATACTTCACTTATTAATTTAAATAATTTCACTAATTTCTGTGAACAGCTCAAGCATTATACCAAAATACATAACTTGTATGC
This sequence comes from Nothoprocta perdicaria, assembly GCF_003342845.1. Classification (NCBI taxonomy): domain Eukaryota; kingdom Metazoa; phylum Chordata; class Aves; order Tinamiformes; family Tinamidae; genus Nothoprocta; species Nothoprocta perdicaria. Next base: position 4,176,267 of record NW_020455532.1, read on the forward strand.
TCCTACTGGGCTAAACATGTAGAGGAATCAAGCTCCAGCAAATAAATCCCCTGTGCTTTGTAGGATAGACACTAGGAGGCCTTTAAATTGTAGTAGCACTTGAGGGCGCTGCTGTGATAAATTTTGTTACCCTCCCATTAGTTTTATTATGAATTAGAGTCTCCTGTTAAAATATCAGTGAGCCATGTTGGCACTTTCTGATGCTCTCACTGTTATAGTGGTCCTACTATTTTGGTAGGCAATGAACAGAAGGTTGTCCTAACACTAAACATTACTAATTATCCTTTAAAATACTCACACAGTGTGATAAAATGAGAGAAAATAATTTAACTCTGATTTTTCTTTCCTGTATAATTTGTTCTAGGAGAAATGCACGAAGTGTAAAAGCTCATGTCTGTTCAAGGAACTTAAAATGGTTTGGGGTGAAGATGTAGGCAGCAGTTTCTGGAAACAACATGTAGAAACATGGAAACAACATCCCTAAGTTAGTAGCTTCAGTGGAAGCGAACAAATATGCACGGAGGGTTTAGAGGGGCAGGATTTCTGCTCCCACTGCAGGTCACTGAGCTCCACACGCGTTTCACGCGACCTACTGAGTGCTGTCTGGGCGCCATCCCCCACCAGGCCCGGAGAGGAGCCCAGGGATAGGGAAAGGTGAGGAGCCTTCGGCTCGGTGGCATCCTTCCCTCCTCCCTTTTCTTCAGTGCAATGCTCTGCTCGCTTCCTTCATGCAGCCTGCAGCCTGTGTTTRCAGAAATGCAATCTGGCATCCAAAATTCACAGGAAGAAGCTGAAGTGGACAACACTTAAAGGTTTTAATAAAGATCAGCTTGACGTCCTTTAACAAAGGCATAGGAACCTGGCAGAGASGATTAAAAGGAACCAGAAATGCACTAACAACCACCAGAAGATGTCTAAGTGTTTTCCGTGTCAGAGGCTGTTTGCCGGCACCACCTGCGATTTCTGCCGCACGCTGGGAATTCCGGAATTCCCTCCAGCCCTCTGCTGGACACAGCCTCTGTGTTTCCCCATTCTGTAACACGGCACAACAAAACCACAACCTGCTCGAGGAACGGTTCACCTTGGAACCACTGTGTTGAACTCTCTAACCTTGTGCATGTAGAAATCTTAATTATAGTTTGGTACTATTGGAGGCATAAGGGTGAAATATTCTATTTATATGCACACTTTGCTCCTATCTCCTACATCCCTTCATAGCCAAAATTACAGGTGATAATAGGTTGCTGCATATGCACTTGTCTACGCTAGGCATCAGCTAAGAAGGACAAAAGCATCCCTAAAGGTTTACTGCATATCTGCCTCCAAAAGCCAGGCCTTTCACACTTAAACTCACAAATTTCTCCTCAGCTGCTGCATTATCAGCAGCAGGGAAGAAGATCCTTCCTCAGTGCTGTGCAGTGCAAAGCGAGCTCACACGAGCGGTCCCGACTCTTCGGAGCTGCTCTCAATACTCCTCAGCTTTCCTCTGACCCCAGGTTCTTCTGAGCCGGTGCCACTTCCATCACAAACTCCACCTACTGCAATGCAAGACAATCTTCCTTGCAATGCTGTCAGCATTTCTACTGTCAATATTTTTTTTTCCACTCCTAAATTAGCAACCATTCCACAGCTTCAATAGTGTATTTTGGAAGATATAGAGATAGCTACAGAAGCTGTTTGGCTGGTTATGTCACACAAAACCAACTGCCCTGGGACACACTCCTGCCTGAGGAACGTGGCACCTACAAGTACACAGGAATTTATGCCTTCAAAGCCTGGATGCCCCGAAGTCTGGCAATAAATAAAATGTCAATAAATTGTCAAGTTAGAAATAAGAATGACAGAGTAATCAACTTCAACAGGGAAGAAAAAAGATATAAAATCAAAATCAAATGGGATTCAATTGCCTGACAGATTTTGTTATAGCACAAAAATCAGCTCAGAAAATGATATGTTAACTGGTGTGCTGTGAAACAATGGCCAAAGGTGGATTTYAGACAAGTTTCAGGGCCAACTTTGTACTAAATGTTGGCTGATAGCATTTGATTGCAAATAATATAATCCATATGCTGAGGTGTGCTCTTAATGGGCTGATACAACAGACGGAGAAATAATACTGATCTGTGCAGAGAAAGCAAGGCCTGGTGGCTCTGCCAAGGGAGCAGGAAGTTTAAAGGAAGAAAATTCAGACTTAAGGACCATTAATTGAAAAATTAACTATCCGTTGAAGCAAACCTTAGGGATACATCCAGGCTAGGTTTATTGCTCCGCATGGAGCCAGGCAGGAAACTCGCACAATGAGAGGGATGGTATCAACAATCCATACTGGCATTTTCCTGGTCATCCTCAGAACATTTCACTTATCCCTCGCAAGGAACTGCTTGCATGTTGAGGTATTTACTATGTTTACTTCCATTCTCAAAGACGACATGTCCTGCCTTAAGAACCTAAGCTAGAAAGCATTCCACCAGAAGCGGAAGCAGCACTGAACGCAATCCCCAAACAAAGGGGACCTTCAAGGAGGAGAGAAAAGAGCACAATGGGAATTTGAGAAATGGGAATCTGAGAAAAAAAGACCTCGTTCCGTGCAGTGTCAGAGAGCAGCCTGAAACACGTACCCGAGCGTCAACATCCCGATGCAAGGGACAACTGCTTCACTGCGCACTGCCCTTCTCCCAGGCAGAAGCCCTTCAAGAAATTTATCACRACCATCACATACTGTCTATTATCAAGCAGTGGTGGCAAAATAGTCTCATGGTCCAAACGGATAGTTTGTGAATGGAGCCGCTCCCTAGGCTGCCTCCCTGTCTCTCAGCTAAGCCTCTCTGCACTCACCATGCTTATCCCARTTTCCCACATTCTCAATTCCCTTTTCATGTGAGATTACTCCAACAGTTTTCCTAAGAAGGAGGTGGCCCGTACTGTATGAGATAAGTGGAAAACAAAGATACCACAAGAACACCACACTGAGTGGGTAGTGATCCAGATTGCGGCTGAATTAAATGGACCAGAATTATCAGGGCTGCTAGAGAGCCATTTTCGAGGTGTCTGAATCATTAGCAGCTAATCCCACATCTCTGTTACATTCCCTACCATATGTTAGGGATAATCTGAGCAAGCAAGAGGGATTTTCATCTCAAATGCTAACAAATCTGTTCCATAGGGCTTATGTCACTCATTAGGTAATTCCTCTCAGCYACTTCCATGCCTTATGGCTATTGTTTAATAGCACCAAAAGTCATCGCTCCTGCAACTCAGGGTGTAATGACTGACAACTTCTTCAAACCACCCTAAAAAGAATATTCCCTTTCTTGCCAAGAGTCAACGTGCAATTTACCCCTTAGATGAGTTCACTTTTAGGCTGGAGTGCATTCTGCAGCAAAGCAGGATTCTTGCCCTTTGCCATTGGAATGGAAATCAGAGCAGTACTGGCAGAGCAGTAACAGTTAAAACAAAATACTGAATATTTGGCACAAGGAGGTCCAGTATCTCACGCAAACTTTGTCCTTCTTGACCACTAGCACAGCACCTAGCAAGGACTTATCCGTGCTGAGTTTTCTAATAGTTTTGCTAGTTATTTCAGCTCAAGGAACAACTCATGAATGCAGTGAGGATGGGGAGCAGCTGCCAGCAAGAACATCTCATGTTTCCAGACATCCAGATGAAACACAGCAGGGGACTTAACCACCCTGAATAAATCACAKCTGACTAATCTGAGGGTGCAGGTTGCTGGGGGGATTTAGGGTCCCGTCCCCATCAGTGCCCATGTAAGCACCCCAGGAGTCACAGAGACACAGAGCTGTTCAAACGATGCAGAGGGAGATGGCTGTGGGGGATATTTTATCTAATCTTTCCTCCCATCACTTCAAAACAAACTTTAACTAGTCARGCAGAAAAGATGGTTCAAGATGAAAAGAAGATTCCCTGGCTTGATTGGCCTATCGCTGCTGGATGAAGTGGATATATGTCACTTYGGTGGCACAGTTGCATCATTCCTGGCTTCCCAGTCTCCAGCAACTTTTCCAGACTAAAATAGCAGCCCTTGTGCTTGATTTTTAGCAGCTGAAGAGCACCAGTAAACCACGTAAGTATCATGTAAAATGATCTTTTTCTAAGTATATGCTTATTGTGCTCAGAAGAAGTGGATTTAATTACAAACAACTGGAAGTTTTTAACAGTCCAGATTACCCCCTTCTCCCTTTCTAAAACTAAGGTTTGGCAGCAGAGTTCCAATGCAAGTCTTCTAAGTATTTCCTTGGAAAGACTTTACACTTGGTCCCAGGCAAGAAGTCAAAATCAACATTTAAAAAGCATGCCCTGCATAATTTCCAGGATTCAGCAGCATTAAAGTATACTTATGGAGGCCAAGAGGAGAACCGCTTTTTGTGCTGTTTGACTTAGTGTATAAAGCTGGTCTTCAGACAAGGAAGTTTATATTCCAAATAATATTTTTAACTACATGTGGTCAAGTGCCTAACTTATCAGGCCTTTCCTCATCCCCCTCCCAAAATAAGCCTATTTCAGAAATATCCWTTTGCAATATTAAGTTTTTGCTTAAACCTTGGCTGGAAGCAACAGATTCTCAAACCATTCAAACAAGAATTATTAGATGGCACAGAAAGCTTGAAATATTTTTTTTTTTAATTAAAATCCCCTATACAGTAAAGCTACAGTGTGGGGCAGATCACTGATCCTGGCTGATTCTGTCCTGGAGGGGATTAAGGAAGATTTCCTACGTATCGCTCTGCCTTGGCTGGGCACGAAGCGCTGTCGCCCGACTGAGGATGGMGGTGCCCAGATGAGCGCCCTACTCAAACACTTCCAGCAACCCAGAGAGGGGATGGCTGACTCTGCCCTTACACTCATGAATAATCCCTTTGAAATCACTGGATTCAGTTTGCAAGACTGAAACTCTTCCTTCGAGTCAAAGCCCAAGAAAGGAATTTCACTGATTCCATCTATCAATGAAACCGGCCTTTGCAAAATGCTTCCAACTCTCAGTAGCATCACACATCACTGCAGGTTTTGTTTTGGGGAAACAGACTAGAAAGTGTTTCCTTGTAATCATTTGCTTTTAAAAAACAAATAAATATCCTTCCAAAATATCTACAAATCCTGCAGCACACACTATCTAAAAACATCAAGTAGAAAAGATAAGTGGCCCAAATGTTGAAAGCTGGAAKAAATTAGAAAAATAAAGATTATGAGCATGAGGGGAATAAAGAGTATGAGCATTTGCCTTATGTTTTTCAGTCACCAGGGGAAAGTTAGGTCTCAAATCACAAATTTCCTGTGTGAAGGGAATGAGGGGAAAGCATGGTGAGAGTACTTTATATGGTATTTTTCTCCCATACAGCGAGTTAAAACTGGTATTTATAAAAATAAACAAAATCTGAATGCTGATTTTCAGATCACAACCGCRTGCCTTCCCTCCTTGGCGGCTTTGTTTCCCTCCCTTGAAAAGTCCAAGTCCCACAAAGCTCCAAATGCTCCCAGTAACCCGAGATCCTGAGAACTGATATCTAACATAAGCAATCAAGAAAAATGCAAACAAACAAACAAAAACAGGCCATAAACTAAAAGTTTTGCCTGTGGGGGCAGCGAGGGGAAGAGGAAGATGCTGCGGTGTGATGCTACACGAAGGGATTTGCGCTGAGCAGAGGGCCAGGCCCCGGGAAGCACTTGCCGCTCTCCGYGTAGGCCGAGCGGCAGCAGGCGCCGCAGGAGCCGCTGCTCCGCTCGCCCGGGAGACACAGCGGCTCCCGGGGYGCTGCCACAGGGTGCTCTCCTTCCATAACCCTCGGGGACGGACACGTAAGGACTGCCCGCTGCCGCCACAGGCTTGGGGCACGCGGACTCGGAGCGGTTTGTAGCCTCCACCAAGAAGACAGCGGAGTTTATAATCTCTACGAAAGTAAACAGTGCGAAAGCCGTTGTTCGTGTCCCTGTCAAATTAATCTAAGCAAAATCAAAGCGTCGGAAAGGACTGACTGTCTTGCTTTGATGCCTGGGACTTGTTATCTTTCCTGGTCATCTTTCTGCTCACTGTATTTTCCTCGCAGAAGAAAGCTGTACTTTCTGAATGCGGGCAGATTTAGTGCAAGCAATTAGGTTATAGACCAAGGCAGTCTAAGTCTTTCTGTTGAAATCAAAGCTCTTGGCACTTTTCCCTTCTCAGCTAACAGGTGAGTCTGGTCGCTGCACTGCCTCGTGACCCCCTTCATCACACAAGGCATCAGTAAAGGGCTGGGCAGCACCCTTTCAGCTCATCCGAAGGGAGGATGTCACCAGGGAGGACCCTGGAGGACGGCCTGATCCCTGCCACATTGCTCTCTTTGTCAAGCCAAAAATAGCAGATACTTACAGGAACAGCAAAGAAGTCATTCTGAAGAATTTTTAATTCGCACTGATGAGAAAGCAAAGCAGMGCTCACCACAAACACATGCCTACTACTGTGAGGAAAAGCTTTACAAATTTCTTAGAAACAGCAGAACTAGAGCCTAGACTTACAGCATAGGTATGACCCAAAGGGAACTGCAGCAAGTCAGCCACCACCTCCAGCGAGCCAGTCACTTCGTCTCCATCTGAGCACTAGCAAAGTGTCCCTGAAAGACCAACATTACTGTGCTACGGCCAAATGATTCTTCAAATGCACATGCATCAGTAATGTTGTCATTTTAAAAATAATCCAGAAGAGAGATCTTTAATTTCTGTCTGCACAATTTAGTCAAAATTGCTAAATGGTTAGTGGTAGCCAGTGGGAAAAGTAGAGAGGATCATTCAGAACTTCAATATTATAACATATATAATACATGTAGGTACAGAGTACATATATACATATTCACACAGCATATGTATAATAAAAGGTTTCAAAATTGCAAAATATAAAGTACTAAGAGGAAACTTAAAGTTTCACTTAAGTGAAACTTTAAAAATGGTTACTTCATTTCCCTGGTGAAGTAAACAGCATAAGATAACAGGTATACACAACACAGGACAGGGATTCAAGTTTTCACCTCCCATTTCTCTAACATAAGAACAAGGAAATGTTCCATTAGGAACAAAAGCAATGGCATGATGCTGATAATGTGAGAGTTTTACATGCAGTTACCTGCAGAACTTGTGTCACCACCATAGCCACAAACTTGGTGGGATTTCACAAATGTCCACATGAGCTCCTGCATGGTACTGTCTCTCTGCATTTTTTTATTCTAGTGCTTTTAATTTTTGGTTTTCCTCCTTTCTGCTGAATCTTTCTATGACCTTTCGTTTCTGCACTTTGGCATATCAAAACTTTTCATCAGTAGCAAGACCATGATCAGAATTGTTCCAATATATTTAGGAAATTTAAAATGAGTGGAAAATAAAAGAAAAATCCTTTCTAGCCATTTCAATGCAGAAAATTTCAAGAAAGAAGCTATGCTGGGCCCAGATAATAGTACAGGCACCTGTTCAGTTCTGTGCCAGCTCCTGGGCAGAGGGTAGACAGAGCTCAGGGACCTCCTGTCCGTGTCTGCTGGTCTCGGGCTGCTGATGACGGTCTGCATGCGGCCAGGACACACAGCCCAAGCACAGTGACAGTGCAGCTACAGCAGGAAAAAGTGACACCATAGGCACACACGGTGATCCTAACAGTCACACATTGTGATCCTACCACCGGTCTGACAAGCTGCAGCTTCACAGGAGTTACCTGCTCATGGGTTTTCCTCACTTCGAACATTAACGCAACAGCCACGTCCACTCCCACAATTAGATATACACTGTGTGTTGGTCAACATTTTCTTCCTCCAGTAACAGCTTGAGGCTGAATGGAGGCTGGCATGGAAACCACTCTCTGCAACATAACAGGCACAATTTACACCTCAGGCTCATCTTCCTGCTGCCCCAACTACCCCACACCCAGTGCTGGATGGGCAAAGGGAGCAACACAAGAGCCCTGGGCCTTTCGAGCTGCACTGCTAACGCAGCCTATTTTTCAGCGGTCAATAACTCGGTCAAGATAACCATGACTTTCAAGATTAAATGCATGCTGCCAGAACACAAGGCTTTGATTGTAAAAGCAGTATTTTTCAGACTAGTGTTTTCATAACTTCATGCTAAGGAGAACTAGTAGGCACAGATCTGAGAACAGCTCCTGAGGTAGTTAACATACAGGTAGAAAGGCTGGGAATAGGTTTCCATGCAAAACAGCTCCTGGCAAGAGGGAACAAATATAATGAGAACCTGTAAAGCTCTATAGTCAGGGCTTTAGTAACATTTGAAACTGTGCTTTAAACTGAAAGCATCTTCCACGAAAATTCACATAAAAATATTTTTCCAGTCACACTGGCAGAGTTCCACTTCACAAATAAATCACCTTCAGTTCACTGGGGAAGTTGTAGTGGATATTTTTATAGTTCCCACAGTTCTCTCCCACTAGAATTGTGATAAATACCATCCCTGAGCAGCTCATTCACGCATGGGACGGGCAAGGGGTTGGGCGCTCTATTCATTTGTTTTTCCATTGAACCCGATAGACTTCCTTGTGGTCAAAGTCATTAAGTTGAGCGAGCATTGCTGTACAAACAAACTTGCATGAAGCCACGCTTGGGTAGAAGTTTGCAGGCTTGGTTCCTGAAAATAGTGCTGAATGCACTGACAGCCCAGRGCCAAGCCCAGTCTTGGGGGACTGACATAGAACAGGCAAATGAAGGTTTCATTGGTTGGTTGGTATTTATTGTGAAGAAATCTACCATTCTTACATGCCAATCCTTCCTTGCGAGTATGTTTCATTGTGCTTGGGAAGGAGGAGAGGGGAAGGAATAGTCAGTCAGTGGGAAGAACACCTGCCAAACTCTTCTTTCAATTTGCAATTAGAAAAATTAATTGGATTCTTCCAGCAAGTTCAGCATTTTCCCACCTTCTAACATGCTGCAGTAGACAGAGGAGCAGCAGTTAAACAGAATAAGGCTGTGGATTGTTTCTTATTAAGAACCTGTTCCTCCTCTTCATCATCCACTTCCTCCACTGGGCAAAATAAATGGCAGCAAGTTTGTGACATCTGTTCAACACTCACCAACCCACCTCTCTGTTCCTCAATGCAGGGAATATTCATCAGCGTTTTCTGGTGACATRCAAATCTCAAAAATTCTGCTTGGACAGATATGCAAGTTTTCTTTGTAGAGGGAACATATTAGAGGAAGTAAAATAACTGAATTTGTTCTATTTATAAAGTATACACTGGCTCATTTCACAGACCAGGGAAACAATGAGAACAAGTCATCAAGTTCAAATTCTCTTCTTGAGAAGCATCTTTCAGGCCTAAATACCTAAAAATAAGGATTTATATTTTTTTGCAAGTAAGAATCTGGGATTATCCTCATTTCAGGGGATTGCCAAGCTTCTTAATCTAACTTTTTTTTTTTTTAAATTAGAAGAAAGTTCAATTAAATCATGCCTATCAAGTCCACTCCACCCTTTGGTTTCTAGTGTTGCAGTCAGGATGGATGGGCCAGTACCCAACTCACCTGACACAAGGTCTTGCCTTTCAGAGCAATATGATAGATAAGTACATTAATTATGAGGTCCACTCAGAGGACAGAGACCCTTCTCCTCCAAAGGGAAAACAAAGCTCATGATTTCATAAGGAGCCTCTTAAGGTGGCAGGAAGCACCATAACAGAACACCAAAACTGCCAGTTCATATGATGATTTTAGTAATAACATTTCAAGTGTGAATGTTAAAAACAAAAACGTAGCAGTCACACATACTTTTTGATGGCATTGTACAGAGACAGATGCTTAATGTTTAAAAGCAGAAGGGACAATTAGGAAGTAGGGACTTGCACAGAGATTGGAGTGGGTGGGGATGTGTGACATATATGGAAGACAGATACAGATCAAAATATGTTTTAAGTGAAAAAAAGTAGCTGAATGCAAATTTTGCAAATATATCAGTTTTATCAGCAGCTACTGAAGTTTAATGAGTAAAAAACAGACCTTCAGCAATTTTACGTGGGGGAGGGAAAAAGAAGAGAGCTGAATTGTGTTCCTAAGTGTGTGTCCTGACCAGTGGTGTTGCACGGAGCCAGAGAATGCTGTCCCACTGCGGAAACAGGCCCAAAGGCTACTATGATATAGCCTAGCAGAAAAAAAAAAGTCAAATCAAAATGCAGTAGGCAGAATTAAAGACAATTTTATAATTCACAGGCCAAATCCTGAAACAAAAATCAACATACCATTCAAAAGTCATTGTCCGAATTCCTCAAGCTTGCATTCCCCTGCTTTACCAAGTCAGCCTTCCTTTCAGGTCAGGTCGCCCATTCACACCTGAGAATTCTCTCCTCCTTTTCCTTTTCTCCATCCCAAAAGGAAAACTGTGCGGGACTCCACTACTCTACAACGCAATTCTGATTCCAGCCACCTTGTCTGCTGGGTGACTTTCAACTTCTTTTGGGTGGGGAGAGGRGGAAGGAAGCAGTGGTTTCACTCAGATACAGCCAACTGGTCTGTCATGGGAAACTCTTTGTGATGCTGGTAGGGACAACAGRAGTGTGGGGATCAGCCCCCTGCCTTTGCAATAAGAGGGATGGGACAGACACAGATAACAAAAAATAGCCAGAATGAGAGCATGGTTAGAGGAGAGACTGAGCTAAACTTGAGTTACAAAGCACCCCCCAAACCTCTGGCTAACCTCTTAAACAGAGTGCCATGACAGCACAACTCATTAATGTGTCTCCTACAGGCTGATAAGCTTGATCCTGTCAGGCATTTTAGGAGTAAATATGTGAAACTACTGCTCACATAGATGCTGAGGAAGGGCAAAGATGCTCCTGTGAGCACAGCTGTCACTGGGACTAGAGATCAAAGAATACCCTAGACTCCGTATCTTCTTTCCCACTATAAATAAATAAATAAAATCTGTTCTTACACATCTCCAGAGCTTCCCTGAAGCACTAACTTTAGTTGCAAAAGCAGTTATTTTGCAGTGGGGACCTCCATATAGAAAGCATCATCCTAGTAACAATACATGATGCATTTGCAGCCCTTCATCCCAGCACTTTCACAGCAGTACCACAGTAGGTTTCCTGACACTTTCCACTACCAAACCTGTTGAAAGCAACTCTAGCTTTGCCAAACTCTAAACATGCTCACTGAAGCTTTCCATGCTACATGTTTCCCTGACACTAATGATTTTCCAGGTACATGGACTAGGTATGAGAAAGAACTCAACGTCAGGAGCCCTTATGAACAAGACAAGGAGTGTTAGTATSTCGCTTATATCCCTTCAATCTTTGCCACCCACACTTTAAAAACTCATACAAGTTGTTTAACTGATTTAAGGTACTGAGGTGCCAGTGCACATGACCAACAGTCTCGAGTTCAGTGAATATTCACCAACATGCAGTTGCATCAGAAGTCCTGGAGCTAGCATTACTTCCACATGTTGGGTAAAGCCTCATTAAAGGTTGGCAGTTCATAAAGCTTTCCAGGTAATTTTGTTCAGGGTGAACTTGCTCCAGATGATACCTGTTTATCAACTGAACAGGCAACACTTCATGGCATAGAGCTTGCTCTGTCCACAGCAGTGGGAAGCACGTATGGCTTGTCTTACAGAGCCTCTCCTGGTAAAGAAAGCCCCATAATTAACATACCACCTCCCAGTGTCTATAGGAGGGGTCATCATGTCTGCAATGCAAAGTACTGAGCAGATGGAGACTGCAGAGATTCCCTTATGCCAGTGTTCTGTAGCATCTATYAATTACTGGGAAACATATTGGAAAAAACTGCAACTCCATCACCGCTAACGATGGTCCATCCGGGTAACCATCGCGCGCTGCTCCGAGAGCCACGAGCTCCGCATGGAGTGGCAYGGCAGCCTGCTGCAAGATACAGGCTGGTTATGGGGTACTGGCCTCACAAGCACATCCTATGATAGGGTACAGGATTTCCCTCCCTGCTCCCCCATGTCTGCTTTCCTTAAAGGGAAAATAAACACAGGCTATAAAAATAAGTTTTGAAAATCTTGTTCAAGCATTACAAGAGGCCAGAATAAAGGTGCCCTCTAGAGTTTTAATCCATTCTTTTGTGCATCTGTCTTTTACACAATTTTCCAATACAGAACACACGCTTCTTTCCAGGGCTGATGTCTCCTTTAGCTTAAAACACACAGGGAGTAAGAAACAAATCAGAGCTGTTAAGTGAATGGAACTGTTGTCCACAGGGACAGAGCTTCCATGAAATGGAATTTCTTCATTTTCTTAAGCATATGCTTATTTTTAACAGYGTGTCTTCCCCACTGCTTTCTTGCAGCCCACAGGAGAATCTGGGCAGTGTTAGGATAACAGCTTTACTCTAAGCACGTAGCAAACAAGGTAGGGGATCACAGCAATAAAAAGTGGGATCTTCTGATTTATGCCTAAACGCCGCCCTAGAGAACCAGATTACCTGCYTTCTGTCACAGAGTTACTTTAGCAGACTAGACAAAACCGAATTTACATAGTTAGCAGCACGAGTCTATGCTTTGTTCTTCCTGGACTGCACTTAGGGCATCTAAGTGCTCAACATTTGCTCAACTTGCAAAAGTGCTGACTGTTCAGAAACACAACTGCGGACCACGCTCTGAGCACATGAAGTGCTATAAAAAGGCTGAGTACTACAGAAAAAGACTAGCATTAGGCAAGAATCAGGCATTTAAGAGCAGCGATCACTTTGGACAATTCTAGTTTTAGTCTTTCTGCGGTAGTGTTTCCCTCTGCAGCTTCTGGAAGGGGGAGAATGACACCACCTCATTTCACAGCAGGGCTGTTCAGATCCATTCACTGACATTTAGGGACATTCAGCCACCACAGTGATCAGAGCTACAGAAAAGTCCAAGAGGAGTTTAACAGTTCTTCATTCACTACAGGGTACGGATGGTGCGTCGTAAATAGGGCATGGGGTGACACATTGTATGAGGAGGATAAGAATATTGAATAGCCACTCATTCACTGGACAACATCCATCTTGTGCACTGAATGAAGTAGAAGCCCTGTGGAAAAAAATACAATGTAAACCACACAAGATGATCTTTAATTATATGGTATTTAGAGTCTTACCATCAGGCACATAYGCACAGAAAGAGTGACTGTGGTTACACAGTCTTCAAGCTGATATTGTCTAGGTTTTTTTAGAGGATGTTTTTACAAGTATAAATATTCCCATTAGATTTTTTAACTAAAAACGTGATGCTGGTTGACATCCAGAGTGGCCATATAAGTTATGTATATCAAGTAATTTAAGTTTTCTGTAAATACCCAAGATGGCCAGTAAGTATCTTTATATAAGTATAGCTACATACAACTACAACTATAGATAAATACAATCTATATACTGAAAATTTCATTTTTGGTATGAAAATACAGGTACAAATACTTTCTACATGGGTGCAGTCTCAGAGAATGGACTTGAATAACCTTAGTATATAAAGATCAGTAAAGGCACCTACTGAAGATCTCCCATTGCATTGCAGCATGAGGATAGATCAGACCCAAAGTGTCAGGGCAGATTCATTAAACGCCTCAAACCCGAAAGAACCAGCCTTTGGCATCCTTTGCCGCTCCAAGTCACTGATGTGTCTGCAGGAGCACATGGGCCTTGAAGCAAGGTGAGAGCCCAGTGGAGAAGCGACCAGCAGCCTTCAAAGCTCTCGCCGTCGAGCCCATAGCTCACACCACAGCAAGCCTCCCACCTCTGCACCTCTTCAGCCTTTTTTGCCAATTCCAGTTCATTCCTTGAGAAAAGACTCAGTTGTTATTTTAAACCCAACACAGATGCTTCTGGGCTCTTCATTCACTTCTGGGACAGTTTTACTTTCCTGAACCATTTGCTGGTCATCTGTAAGTATCTAGAGCACACCTCTTTACAGAGACACTCAGCTACAGCACTCATACCTGCAAATGTATAAACTACAATTAAATACACCTAGAGTTTCTTGTTCCAGTGTAGAGGTAGAAGTTTCACAAAGTAAAAGTGGGATACCGGAAAGAAGCAGCAAGGGAAGGAAGCTAACTGGGGAACTGTCCGTCTGTGCAAGGAATAGGGAAATGGGTCTCTTAGGCATCGCAAGATTTACAGGAGGGCCAAAAAGTGACTTCCTGCTATTCAAGTCCAGGCCAAAATATAATAAACCACTGCCAGCATAACACTGACTCATATCCATCAGATTTATAAATCAGTACTTTGACAAAGAATGCTCTCTGTTGGCTTCACCAGAGATAATTTTTAACTGCTAAGCCATATTGTTTAACCCACTCACTGTGAAGTGTTGTACCACAGAGCTGGTTTCTGCATAAGTGACATTTGTTAAAAAAATATTCAAAAGACAGGKAACTGAAAAGTTTCATACTGCAAATATGGAAAGATACCAGATCAAGGCCTTATGACACAAGGGTTTAAGGATTAACATCAAAATTAGCCCTATCATCCTTTTTATAAGTTGCTTAATCTACAAAGGAAAAAGTTCTTACAGTTCATTATTCAGGCACTTATTTACAACGGAAGGGATGTGCAAAATACATTAAGAAGTTAAAATGTAAACTACTTAAAATTTWGTCTGTGCTTAAAAGGAAAGCCATGGTGGTTACAGGTGTGATTTGTTATCAATATAATTACAGCAATACAAACATCACCCCCTTTCCGAACAAGAACAAAGCTCACCTTAATGCACACCCTCACACCAGCACCGCTACCTCCACATCAAAGAACATGCTTCTAGAATAAAGACTTCCACCTTAGTCATAAAGGCTTAGATATCTAGGTCTGACTTTTTTTTCCCCCTTCTCCTAAAGCTCTTTAAAACTTCAGCTCCTCAATTACAGGCTACAACAGTGTCACCAAAAAGATAAGGTCCAATTCCTGCCATTTGTCATCAGCGGTGCCATGGAGGTTTCAGGCGGTAAGAGGCCAAACATTGCTCAAACACTTGACAACCATCCCTTTTGCTCCACAGGGCTCAGGGAGAGCAGCCCACACGTGCAAGGTGCTCCGAGCTCCACCTGATCCACAACTGCACYGAGAAGCGGGAGCAGAAGCATTTCCAAAGCCCACGACTTACCTGCAAGCCAGTCCATGGCTTTCTATGACCACGTGTGCTGTGGTCACACAAAACTCGGGTGCGCTGCACCCCATAACACGTAAGCACCTGAGCAGACACTGTCTTTGCAATGAGCAGGCAYTGCCTGTCCAAGGGGCTCCGCCAGCCCCGGGAGCAAGCCCAGTGACCCAGCACAGGGCTACACCGCGGATGGGACCCTTCACAGCAACGGCAAGGGACGAGCGGCGCAGCAAGCACTGCTCGCACCAGGGAGCGCGAGGCAACGAGCAGCTCCGCCAGACCGAGTATGTGCAGCTAAAACTTCCCGAGTCGTTGAGGGGCAACGAAGGCGATAGCAAAAAAACCGTGTGCCACAGTCCTGAAATTGCGCTCCGCACCTAGAGAGAGCTCGCGACGCCTGAGCCGCGCCGGCTCCGCAGGAGGGATGCGGCGGGCACCTGAGCGAGGAGCCGCCGGTGCCGC
>NW_020455532.1:4192462-4197676 GCF_003342845.1 Nothoprocta perdicaria
AAGCGCAGGCGCTTCCCCGCGCCCGGCCTCGCCGCTGCCAGCGCGGGGGGTGCACGCGGCTCCACGCCCCGCTCCCCAACCCGTCCTGCCGGGTCCACGCTGCACATCCCGCTTTGCCGAGGGACCTGCGACGCCCTGTGACACCCACGGGCCGTGGCGCCCGCAAACAGGCCCCCTTTTCACACCCTGCATTCCACACCCTCTGGTGTGTGAGCAATTCCTTGCATTCTTTATCCACACCGGCACAAAGCTTTTGGCAACCACCACATCTGGTTCCTTAGAGCAAGCTTCAAGTTGCTCCCCATAGATGGTAAATGATAGGTGATAACCTGATGATGTTGCCATCCCTTTAGCTGCCTGGGGTGATATTGCTGCCCGTGGTAACGCTGTTCGCTGCCCTGGCAGTGTGCTCAGCGCAAGGTGCTGCCAACTTTGTCATCCTGCGTTTCATACTCATCTCCGGACAGCTCTGAGCATTYGCTTACGACATGACTAATGGTCTCTAGGGCCTGGCCACACATCCTGCGCTCYGGACTTGGAGCTTTCCAACCACCGATCTCAGCTCTAGCATGTCTTCTGCAAATAGCCTCTATGGTTATTATTAAAGCCWCAGCTTCTCCTGCCAGTGCTCTCTCTCAAGATGCATGTTGTCTGCAGATTTCTGCTTCAAAATCTTCCTGGGAACCTGTGCTAGCCAAAGGCTGGAGCTGTTAAGGGCTGCAGTGACCCTTTCTTCCCTCTTCGTAAGCACCACCCAGAAGGTTGAGCAGGTCACATCCTATAGCACAAGTCTGGATGTTTCAGTTGCRCGTCAGCAGGACTGCTCTGAAGGGCTGGTAGGAACTGTCCGCAGAGGATACTTTCATTCAGATGAGTTAACCAGCCCGCATAATTTTTTCTTTTTTTTTCCATCTTTTTACTCTTGAGACTCAAGATTTAGACCTTTCAGGATGGCCTAACGTAACCTACTTGGCTTTTCATTGACAGAGAAGAGCAGATCCCACCTGCCTGGGTCTGCTGAAGGAGGCTGAGGTGACCGCTGCTGGCGCCCTGCACCCTGGGCGGCAACGGGGAGCTCAGCCTTCTCTGGGAAACCAGCTCCCTGCAATCCGCTTCCCAGATTGTTTCCAGGCACAATCGACGAAGGCGAGTGAGGATGCCAGGAAAAAACGTTCATGAAATGTACTAAAATGATCTGTGAGTTTGGGCTCAAACACAGACAAGAGCAAATGCTTCACAGTGGGAACATACCCAGAGCATTTTGCACCTATCCTATAAGAAGGCAGTATATGTTTATGTTCCTCATAAGGAGGATGTCATTTATTTCAACAACAAATTTTTATTTGACCCATTTTCAGTGGGGCCCAGTAGCAGGACTGGATTCTAACCTATTATCTCATGTAAGTTGTCCTGTGGAAAGTCAACAAGTTTGCTCCTGGAGAAGGACATTGCCTGAGAACCTCATCTTCTTCACGCTTGTTGCATTGCCTATTCAGGACATCTGATCATTTCAATGCTGCTTGGGCTATTACAGTTAGTAGGTATACGAATTAAATCATTACCCAGCAAATGAGTTCTCTTTATACAAATCATAAGTTTCACAATCCTAAGCTTCTGAGACAGCTGTGTACAGCAGAAATTAGTCTCACAGTATGCTTTAGATGCCCACATGACTCACTTTATGTCTCCATTGCTGTAATGCCTTTTCCTCCATGACTGAGAGTTTATTCGTCTGATGAACATACCCCTGAGAATGTAATAAAACAAGCAAATGGAAAGGTCAGGTTAGAGGATTATGAATAAGTTTTCTTTTTCTTCCTGTGTTTTTTGGGAAGCATGAGAACAAGGGTAAGGTTGTCCTTAGAGACAGGACAGTTCTGAGATGTGTGCTGTGTTGCAGGGTTCTCTGTTCTGCCTGCAAAAGGAATGGGAACATTTGAGTGCCTGTGAAGTAAAACAAGAAGCTGAACAAACCCTAAATGTGAAGAGAGAAGTCAGAAAGCAACATTCAACCCATGAATTTGTTCTCCTGGCTCTGGAAGATAAACATTTTTCCTATTTGTGCAGTTCATAATAAGACAAATTTAGGATCCATTTCTCTTGTTTTCATAACACATAAGACKTAAGTATTACCTGCTTCAGGAAATCAGAAATTGTACATTCTGTTATGTTCCTGGTTACATCCCTGGCTATAGGTGCCTTATAGAGCCAGATTTTCTCTACATCCCCATTACTGTGGCAGACACTGTTCATCAGCTTTCCAGTTGAATTTCTGGGATTTTTTCCCAGCTGAAGTTCTGATGGACTTCACTGACAGCAAAGATAAAGTCATGTATTTCAACTGGGTAAAGAGTGCGTGACATGCAGACACAGATGGACAACTTTCAGAAATCGTGTGCAATTTGAAAGATAGCAGAGAAAATTACCTCCAAGATCAAAGTATCTTTTACCATTTATGTGTATCATTCATGTGCATACTTGGATAATTTTTACCATGGGCCAGATTCAGTTTTAAAGAGCATAGATTAGGTAGGTTTTASAAAACGGAGTATGTGTTTTCGACAGGCACAGGCCATGCCCACGGCTACACGCTCCGTATTTACACTACTTCATCTATGCATGACAAACTGCACGCAGGAGCCTCATGTAATGTGTTCCACTTCTTCCAAATTACCTAAGCAAAAAAAAAAAAAAAAAAAAAAAAAAACCACATTTACAAGAAGCAAGCATCCATGTGTAGTAAAGTGAGAGCTGAGATAAAAATTATAAAAATTTCTCAATTGTTAAATTCTTGATGTGAAATTTTCCCTAGTAATTTTTGTAGGAAAACCCAAGAGACTGCAAAATTTAATAAAAGTCAAACGCCTGAGGAGACTTGGCTCATGTAAAGCTCAGCCCCAAGAGGTATTCTCCACATCAAGACTATCAGAAGGCTGACTGAGGCACGGAGTCTGCAGAAATACCGTGGCTGTACAGTCTGCTGCTTTCACATACATCTCTTCCCTCTGAATCCCTCAGCAAAGGAACAGAGATCTGCTCTCGCTGAGCACTGGGCTCCGGATATCTCTTGATCTGTATTCTGTTGCTTCTATTATCYACAATAGGAAAAAGAAAAAAATATATAGAGGTTAAAAAGTAGAGCAGACCATCTGGGAATGCAAAGTTTCAAGGAAAAGAGGAAAGGAGGCAATAACCAAGACTGCAGCATTAAAATAAGAGACATGGACACACAAGTGAAAGAATTTGGATCACTACCAGGAAATATGTCAGCAAGAGAAATGTAAATGAGCAAAATTTGCATTTATTTGTACCTTGGGAGAGAAAATAATTGATTGAACTCAAGAAATCCTAGGAAAACTCCCAACCCTATTACTGTAAGTGATCTATACATGTAATGTTCATTTCTTCTTGCAAAACATTAATGTGTCAGAGCCATTCATGAGCTTTCTGGTGCTCCTCCTCCCTTGGGCAGCTCTCTCTCCAGTGCATGATTTGCACTCAACTTTTCCAGTGTAGGTGGCTGTTGCCTGGCACTCAGTTAAAGGGACCTTCAGTGAAGGACTTAGCTTTTCAAAGAGGCCCTGTAGTTACAGTTCCTAGTGAGCCTAGAGTACCCCTGAAAAATAAATCTTGCCACCCAAGTGCAAAACGAGGCTTTCAGGGCATAAAGAAAGGCCTCTGCATTTGTAAAGTTTGCCCAGAGTCTACATGATTCAACACCCACTACAGACTGAATGTTCTCCATTAATTTTAGCAGAAGTAGGTTCCTTCTGGCCTCTTGCTTCAAATCAGTATGTAGTTGCTGTCATTCCTTTCTTTCCTAAATTAATGTCTAGATTCAAAAAAAAAAAAAAAAAAAAGCTAATGAAGTGCCTAATTTCACTCTTGAATTCCTAAATCTCCATTTACGTATGCATCTAAACTGCTAATTTTTTTCATCTTTCAGATTCGAGAGCCAAGAGTTTCTAATAGCTATGACCAAAAATCCACTGTCAGGGCCTTGTCAAAACTCATAGGCAGTTCATTTTTAAAATGAATATTGCCATATTCAGGTAAGAGATCATTCTTACAATTTCCTACATTTGAACTGTATTCCAGATACAAAATGAACAGAAGTGCTTCTAGTCATGGGAATGTGTTCCCAAGATGCTGTCAAAAAATGCTGTATTACTGTTACTGCACAGCAGATTTTTAGCCTGCACTCACCAGAACATAGGCTGAGCAAAACCACCCTTAACCTAGCAAAAGATTCAAAACCATTCCATGTATAAAGAAAGAAGAATTTATACATATATATAATACATATCTTTATCCATACAGATATCTTTATACAGATACGGTTGTTGTGGTGGTGGAGACAGCATCCTCGTCTAAATGTCCTTTCTGACACCTTTCCCATCTTCAGTTTCCTKAACCTGCAGGACCAAGTCTTAGACTTCAGAAGCAAAGTTGTGCATGTCTCACTCCATGCAGAGCATAGATAAAGTAATAGCCATGCTAGTCATTAATATCCTGGTTGACTTAATGCAGAGATAACCTTAGTTATCTCAAAGCAATTCCCATGAGATCCTTCATCATCTCATCTAGCATTTATTTGCTCTCTGGTCCTGACAACGTAGGGAGGGATAACTGACTGCTTGTGGTAAGAAAAATGACATGCAAGAATGGTGTGGGACTCGAATGGTTGTAGCTGTGAATACAACCTGAAGCATGAGCTCAAACTGATATTATGGGTATAAATGTAAGTGGGATTATTTGCTCCTGGGTCTATTCCTCTTGCCAAGCTCCTGGGGGCATTGACTGAAGCATCTTCTGGTGGTAACGGCAGCCTGCGCTCTAGGCTGACTGCTCTGACAAGCAGGGATCACTGGGTACAGAACCAGCCAATATCATCATTCCGACTCCAGAGTCCAAACTTTTACTCTGTTGCATGTTGCATAAAGCTAACTATGTTCCCCCTTGACTATCTTTATGGACTCTTAGTTCATTCTTAGCATCACGTCTCAGCTTTACTTCAAGAATTTACCCTTTTTCACCAGTTGAAGACTGTGTGGTTCCCTATAGTGGCTTTCTAGGGGCTTAAGCTGTCACCTCTAGAAATATTTAGAGCTTCAGATGGAAGGAAAGGAAAGGAAAGGAAAGGAAAGGAAAGGAAAGGAAAGGAAAGGAAAGGAAAGGAAAGGAAAGGAAAGGAAAGGAAAGGAAAGGAAAGGA
>NW_020455532.1:4197696-4203408 GCF_003342845.1 Nothoprocta perdicaria
AGGAAAGGAAAGGAAAGGAAAGGAAAGGAAAGGAAAGGAAAGGAAAGGAAAGGAAAGGAAAGGAAAGGAAAGGAAAGGAAAGGAAAGGAAGAGAGAACGGTTTTTTTAAACAGCTTTCCATGCAGAAATCACTTAACTAGATGACCTGCCTCCTTCCCCTGGTGGCACTGGTGTTTATACATATATCTAGCAGCAACCTGCCACATATTAGGTGTCCGGAGCTGGGCTAGAAAACCTCTGGGATTGTACTTGTGAAAACAGAATAGCAATATTTTGATAAAACAGCTTATTTCCATTTCTTAACTGGTTTCCCTACAGACTGCAGATACTTCCTGTTTCTCCTCTGTCCCTTTCTAAAAGATAAAGTGCGACATGGTTGTTGTTGAGATCATTGTGGCCCCTCTAGTGAGCCAGCGTTGTCATGGGGCTCCCTGCATAAACAGAGCGAGTTTTCAAGGATAATACACAACCTAAATGAGCAGCCCTGTTCTGTCAACACAAGCCTGTGTGTTTGTAAGGACCCTTGAACGTGTTTTTAAAATTACTCGGGTGGGTATTTTTAGCTGTGAGCGCCTCTCCGGCCTCCCCTAACACACGGAGCCTGTTCTCTCCCGGGCGCTGCTCCGTCTCYGCTGCGACTCCCGCGGATGGATGTGCCAGCCAAGCTGCTGCCTCCCGCACCAGCGCGGCCTCTTGTTATTCAGGCTACACTGACATCTGTTGGCTCTTATCAACTGAGGCTGTGAAAAACAAAGCCAGGCGGTTTCATGCTCCAAGATAGCGCTCAGGGGCAGATACAAATAACTGAGCGAGTAATCTTGCAATAACACTGGCCTGCRTCCAGCAGCGATAAGTAATTCATGCAGCACTGTCCAGCGGGGAGGGTCAAGTAAGTTTAAAAACTAAGGGCCTCCTGTGCAGTCAGCAATGGATCACGCTCCTTGTGAAACACGTCATTCCCAACAACTGGCTTTCCAGTTTTGTGGCTCTCACTACATCGTTTTCTGAGAAAACGCAACGGTTTCCTTTCTGGAGGAGAAGGCTGAAGCCTGCTGCAAGAAACTTGGTGTTTCCATGTTGTTAAGCCTATTTGATTAATTAAGCCAGGAGTGGGACATCACTGCTGTTTTCTGAATCAGTATTTGAAAAGATCAGGTTGCATTTGGAAATGATRAGAACTGAGGAAATTTCAGGCGAATGACCAAAATCTTACTCGGATGTACAACCTCCATAGCATGGCTTTATGTTCGATGTAATCACAAAGAACAACAGGATGTGCTGGAATTTATCCAGCATCCTGCAAATACTCTTCTCATACRTCAGTATTCAAATTCACACTAGCAATATGAAACTTAACATGTAAGGAATAGGGCTACCTACCATTCTGTCGGTGATCAAGCAATTATAGGCGCCTTTTTTTAGTGACCTTACTTCCTAATAAATAACAACTCAAAAATGGCAAAAAAGAAAAGAAAAAGCCACTAACTAAGAACCTAAAGAAATAAACAACAACAACAAAAAAAACCCTAAGGTTTGGCAAGTCTTAAGTATGACTGTGCAGCCCAAGGGGTTTTCTTGGAAGCTCACTGCAAGTACAGCACACCACTCATCTGGGTGCCGATTTGGYCGCAGTCTTTTTGAGGGAAAAATCCAGCAAACAAGTACGCAGGGAAGTATTGTGAGCCTGCAAGGAAATTACATGGAGGAGAACTTCTAGGACAGCACTGACTGGAAAAGGAGGCTTGGGTTGCTGAACAAGGAAATTGCCAGCTGCTGTTTGTTCCTGTCGYGTGCATGGGAACAGGACACCCCGTACAGCCTTTGCAACTGCCCTATATTGCACCAAAGAAATGGAAACTGCTATCAATTTTCCTTTTGCATGGGAATGATCCCCGAAATCCATTTCCCTGCTATTCCCCATACATACTTGTTAGTGCTTTAATCACCACCACTGAGTTTGGGCTTTACGTTCTCTTTAGTAGGAGTCAAATTGGCCCTTTGGTTCTCAATAGTTTGTGCTGTTTAATTTTTGAGAAGATTTAGAAGA
Organism: Nothoprocta perdicaria; assembly: GCF_003342845.1. Classification (NCBI taxonomy): domain Eukaryota; kingdom Metazoa; phylum Chordata; class Aves; order Tinamiformes; family Tinamidae; genus Nothoprocta; species Nothoprocta perdicaria. The sequence continues at coordinate 4,199,744 of NW_020455532.1, forward strand.
GAATTAAGTTATTTTACAGCTTTACAAATCCATCCTGCTTGACTGTAGCATAATTAGATTGTTAAAATTTCACCAGTAAAGGTTTAATTTGTCTCTGAGCAGAGAAGTTYAGTATTTTACTCAGGAGCACTGGGCCAGGCTGACTCTGTCTGTTGGATTTGCTTGTTCTCGTGCAGCTTTGAATGGGAAAATGACAGGGACACAATGGACCCCCTTTCCTGGTAAAAGGTACATCTCAAAGAAATGGGAAGCAGCCRCCCTGCAGGAGCATTCACGCTCCCCCCTCTACCTTCTTTTTATACACTCATATTGCTTAAACCTTCTTCTCAGGAAGACTGCAGAAAAAGAGAGGCATCAAGTCCTTGCAGCTGCAGCTGTAACTGTAATTCTGACCATTTGAGCACTGCTTCCAGGGCAAGATACTGAGTGATGGGACGGAGCGCAARGAAAATGCCTCCCTGCAACACCAGAGCTGCATCTGTTCTGCATTACACAGTCACTTGACCCTGGCTCTGGGAACAAAGTCAGAATGTCCCCAGATATGAGTGCTACGATAAGTCAGTTGATCACGGCAGTAAACTGATTTTGTTTTTTCATTCTTCGCTCGCAATACTATAGCCAATGTTATAGTTAATGAAACATRAAACTTTAGTGAAGGTACAGAACTGTGAAAGCACAGTGTTTTTCCAGGGGACAGTTAGATATGCACACAGAGACTTCTTTTTCTCTGCTATATCTCTATGAAATTGGTTTCTCTACAGGGTATAGAGGCCGAGGTGGGAAGACCATCCTTTCAGCTCGCTGGCGGCAACATTGCAGGCTGCCAATAACGCAGAGAACTCTAATCCTCTAGATGTCACCACTGCCACAGACTTGTGGACGTTGGGTCCTGCTGTATCCCCCAAGCCCTAAGGACAAAGGATGAGCTACTGGAGATGGCGAGCTTTAAAGATGGTTTTTAAATCCCTACATCACTATAATAACAAGACTCTTTACAGTTAAAACACAAACAAAAATAACAAACCCAAACCTTTCTTTTCGTGATGAAAAAAAAGGGCTTCAGGGCAATGAGATGCAACTCGAGTGAGGAAAAAGCCTGCAGCCCTCCTAGAAGTTGAAAGCGTCCCTGACTCTCCAAACTGAAAATAAATAAAGAAATAAGCCAGAGGATGGAAGGCAATGAGGTCTTTTCACATTAAGAAACTGCCTGATCTGGCAAAGAGCCCAGCAAACACTGTACAGCATCAGCAGTGGCTGAAGAGGCCTACAAGAGGAACAAGGCAAAATGTGCATCATCTGATGGGCCTGAAAGGAAGCCAAGGGATTCTTGCTTTCAGAGCCAGAGTTTTTCTGTTCTCCACCAAGGAGACTTTTTTTTTTTTTCCTCCAAACCTGTATCTATATCGGGAACTGACTCAACTTTTGTAGATCTAGCTAGAAAATATGAAAATAAGAATTTTAAATATGCTACTTTTTACAGATTTAACCTCTGGCAGAAATAAAACAAATATATTTTGAGAGTTATTTTTGTCTATCCATTAACCAGGTAGTTACAAATGTTACCGAAACATCTCACTGAAGCTAAGATCCTAAGATCCACTCCTATATAGTGATAAAGTCAACCCATAACTAGCACTGGCTTGTTGTTGTTGTTGTTGTTGTATTTTGGGTTGTAACATCCTCCCATCACTTTAATAATCCCTTTGTTCATATAACACAAATGACTTTCTTTTCTGTTCCATTTTAAAATGTTCTTCCCCTTACTATGATGTCCATCATTTCTGAAATGGCATTTTTCACTGAGCAGCAAAGGAGGATTTGATAAGCTTTATTATTTTTGCTAATGGCATTTACTGGTGCTCCCATTATGAAATAATTCTGTATACAGCCAGTGCCAGTGTATTTATTTATGGTCCTTCCAACATTTTAGATATAAGATGCAATGTTAGCTATCATTCTGTCTTCACATATCACAGAAAGGTTTATAGGACTGAATTAAATTCAATTGAGAGTACAACAGTCTTGGAAATGAGATACATAAACAGAGGAGTGTATCTAGTCTGCGAAGAGTGGTTCATTAATTGACTCACTCGTGCTAAGAACTTCGAAACGACAAGTTCCTCTCTGGGACTGATACTCCGCAGAGACGTTGACCAAATCCCTTTGGACCGGCTGGGTAATTAAGGCAGCAGCCCCTGAACTAATTCCCATTAAAGTGTGGGAGTAATACGCAGCTGCCCAGCGCTGAAGGCAGCTATGGGAACTGCTGTGACTCAGGGTGCAGTCCAGCCACCTGCATTATTTCAAGCGAACATACACATGCAAACATGTTACAGCATTTTGGCAAGTCCCTGTGATGGGAGCTCTGTTTCACTCTATGATTAATTTCCTCTAAAACTAAGAATAATGCAAAAGGAGATTGCATACAAGTACCAGCCTCAAAGCAGCTTGTAATTGCTTTTTTGGCAAATTAAATAGCTCCATGCTTTCAGAGCTGCAAAGTTTACTTAGGGACACGTTTGGCAACAAAATCAGTCCCACTATATATTTTCTGTTGGGTTATCTGTTACAAAATCATTAGGCAAAGATTAAAAAGAAAACTCACAGAAATATTTTGTATTTCACAGTTTATGARGTGAATGGCTTCAGCAAATATTTAATATGACAGAAAGAGGAGTTTTTGAATGAGTTGATAGTGCCATTGTTACTGAATCAAGATAACTGTGCTCTGCCCTGGCTAGTTAACGCTGATCTGAATATTAGGGAGGCTATCAACTCAGCCAGCTATGCTGATACACCAGTACTATTTCCAGTCTCCGTGCTGGTTTGCTCAGTGCTGGGCTGAGTGTTTTAATGCAGCACTGGGCTGGTTGCACGYGGAAATCACACTTAGAGCTATAGCTGCTGCAAAATATTTTTGCTCCACTGGAGCAAACACAATAYGGTGGACACTGCGGTTGGGAACAGTTACCTTTGCACCCATCAGTCAAAAGCGTTGGGGTTAATTTTGGCACATTCCAAAATATCTGCAAGAAAATGCATTGAGCAGTTAATCTGGTACTACTTTGACTGAGTGGCAACCTGGAAAAGTCCAGAATACTGCTAAAGCAGAGAATTTCACTCGTGCTTGGGCTTTGTAGAAATAGACACCAAAGTACATGGTATCCCTTAATGGGTGAATGCAGAACATGTATTAGCCCTGCTACAATGACTCCTTAAAACAAATAGTGATAATGATTTACTTATACTGCTGTTCATTCTTTCCATTGAGAGAGAAACTGTTATCAAAGATCAGCTGTGTATAGTCCTAGYGCCCTGCATCTCCAAAGATATTTAGTAGAATGAAGCAGTCTAGAGAAGGATGGCAAAAAAAMCAGAAAGATGAGTAACTGGAGGAGGAATGAGGAACAGGCTTGCTSTCAGCCTGGCAAGGAAATGACAGACAGCACATGCTGGTGGGCTAGAAAATGATATGAGGAATTGAAAAGCATTTGTATCTGAAGACAGAAAAATGAGTATTTCAGGATTTCACATATGTTACTGATAAATTTAAAATACAGGCTTTGTTCATTAAAGACTATCAGTGCTGTTTTGCTTTTATTGGTAAGGCAAGAAAGTCTCTGATTTCGATAAAAGTTGGTTTATGTTTCAGACAGAAAAAAAAA